>NW_010415584.1:113313-123395 GCF_000710305.1 Buceros rhinoceros silvestris
CCCCAGAGGGCATTTCATCCAGGTGTTTCACCCCACCCATGACAGGGTGCTCTTCGTCACAGCATCTGCAAGGGGAGCTCTATCTGGAGTCAATACACACGTTTAGCTCTGGCTGAATTTGTGGATGATCTAGATGAAGCGATTTAAAGAAAAATGGCACGAAAGAACCCCAAAAGATTTGACAGGGAAATAGTTTCCACTTAAGAGAAGGGCTGTGCTAGGAATAGCACAGAGGGTGGTCTCTGGGGAGGTAAGATAATAGAAAGGAGAGAAAAAAGGACGATCTTTATAGAGATGAGGCCTTAGCCTCAGCTATGGAAAAGGGTCATTTCCCAATGCAGACAGATGATAGGGATGAGGATCCAGGCAGCGTGGCAGTTGGATGTGGTGAGATTCAGCCTGGCGAGCTGACACCAGTGAAGAGATCACCAATACCTTCCCTCTCCTCCTCCGAAGTTTAGAGTTTAAAGTTTACCTGTTAATTCCCGTATTAGAAGTCTGTGCTGAGAACTCTCATCTGGATTTTACAGGCAGCTCCTGGCTCCAGACCAAAATCTGAGGAGAGCATTTCATTCTTCTCCAGTTGTTAAATGAAAGCAACGCTACAAGCCAACAATGTTATTCCCATTAATGGGAAGGGACTGTTAACGATGGGTACGTACGTATGTGTTTGGCTTTCAAACGAGACTTGCCATCTATCCCTGTGTCTGACCTGGTGCAACTTAGCAGGGCTAAATCACTTTTTAAAGCTGACAGAATGAACCTTAATCGAGGCATTAAACACACGCTCCTCTGATCCGCCCAGGACTTGCAGCGCTGCTCTCCCCAGCTCGCGCTCACCCGGCCGGGCGAGAGGAGCATCCTGCCAGATGAGTGCAGTGCTCAAGGGTGCCCGGAGTGTGTCGGTGCCTTTTCTGTCGTTCCCCCCAGCTCCCCCTAATTTTATCTTTTAAATGTAATTGAAAGTCATTCTTTTAACTTTATTTATTTATTTATCAGCTTGATACATTTGGAATTACAGGCACCTTCATCTCAGCATTCATTTCCTTGCCCTTTAATGTAAACCTGACTCAATTCCCATCTCTTTAAAGCTCTTCATTAATTCTGTGGCATTTTCCCCTCACGCTCCTAATTTCTTCTTCGTCTTCAGTCGAGGTGGAGACAAGCTGCCGGAGATGCCTGGCCGTGCTGCCAGGGAGATCTTAGCTGTGAAGGTGGTGGCGTTACCCTGAGTCTGTTGTGATGTAGCTGAGGGCAAAGGCAGCCCCAAAACAGCTCTCCCCAGGTCGTGTGGCTGATGAAAGCACTGCTCCACTGCATGGTGAGGCAGCCCACCCTTCTCCCACTTTCACAAGTTTTCGGGGGTCTCTTCCACTAGCTGGGTGCCTCCTCCCCTCCTCCCCATTGTAGTGTGCCTTCCTTCAAAATCAGTCATTTTCGTGCTTCTTTTTTCTCTTTGCCAGCGACCCTTCAGTGCCTGAACCCACAAGTCTTCTCTCACAAAGGGCAGGCAATTCAGCAGGGAGGCCAGCAGAGGAGCAGACTGCAGAGGGTAATCTAAAACAGACCCCCAAAAGGTCCTCTTTTTTCCGACTTCTTTTATGTGGAAGGATGATGTTAATTTTCTTCTCTTCCAGCTGGGGAAACTGAGGCTCGGAGTAAGGAGGTGATCTGCTCAGTGTAGCTGGGGTTACAGCCCAGACATATTTTCTGTTAAATACCTCTGCCTCCCAGCTACGGAGCTCCCAGCGGTTAGTTCTGCAGAGCTCCGAGCTCTGGCCCTGCCTGCCTCTTCCCAGGCACAGAATTGAAGCTGCCTGCAGAGTAAATAAACAACCTGATTTGGATTTGTCTTGCTGGGAGCTGAGTTGCTTTTTGCCTTGTCACTGAGATGTGGTGATTAAAGAGATCAGCTGTGGGGCTTGAGGCACAGCGAGGGGACCCAGACACTTTGTGAGCTGTCACTTCACACTGTTGGGGTGAGTCTGGTGCAGAGGAGAGCTGTGATAAGGCAGCTGTGTGATGGGACATTGTGCCTAAGGCAGTGCGAAAGAGCCCATGAACCTCTTCTTACTGATGAAAATGGCTCCTTTTTTTTTGTTTTATTTTATTTTAATTTTTTTTCCCCTCTCCCCCAAGCATTTTTTCATCTCCTTATCTTCACCGGTAGGTAATAGATTAATGCACGTCTCAGGAAGATAAATGCACTTTCAGATCTTCAAAAGGCAAGACAGCCTCTGAAACCCGTGTTTACAACCTCTCTGGCTGGTGACAAGGCAGGTAGTGTGACACGACCTTCGACTCAGCCTCCAAGGTCAGGCTGAGATGCAGGTGCTGGTCCCCAGGAGCAGACTGGGTACCAGAGCTCCCAGCAGCATGGCTGGACCAGATAGCCATGCGGTGTTTGGGTTTGCCTCTATTCTCTGCCAGGGCAAACTCCCTCACCTCTGCCTACTCTCTTTGTTCAGGCATTAAATGAGAGTTTTGGGAGGGAGAAGGGAAGATGGAGATGGGGAGAGAGCAATCAAAACTCTCCAGCATTCAGGACTATACAGACACTGAGTCTTTTACTCAGGCCTAACTCCTGCATCTGGACACACCAGTTAGACGTCCAGCTCACAATGTGCAGTGCCACTGCTGTTCTCCACTGAAGGCCAGATCACACCTGTTCTTGCACTTCTTGAAGACCTGAAGTCCAGTATTGACCATCCCTGAACATCCCATTATGCATTAGCATGGTCAACCAAGGGTCCCTGATTTTGACTGCAGCCCGACTTTTCCAGGCATACTTTAGCTATGTGCCAAACCACATTCAAAATACCGAATGTTATAGATTACCGGAGTCCCAAGATGGCTTTGAAATATCCATCCCTGAGTTTGCGCTTCACCCCAGCTCCTTCCCCAGCCGTCAGGGGTCACCGTTTGGCACCCTGGCTGACGGCTTGCCTGGTGCTGCAGAGAGGAGGGGGCTGGGGGTGGCAGGTTGTGCAGGATTGGGAGGAGCAGGGCTTGTGTCTACAGAGCTTAAGTGGTAGCTCCGGGGTGGGAGAAAATGTAATTCTGTTTGAGCAGTTTGAAGGCATTTCCAAGCTCGTCCCTGAGAATTAGGGACCCAGTGAAGTCATTAAACCCTAATCAAAAGCAGCTAATCAGGAATCAGTGGGAGATCTTCCAATTAATCGTGGCTGGAGCTAGCAGAGCTGCAGTGCTGGCGGCTGTGGAAGGAGGATGGCAGGAAGGACTTAACAGGAATGCAACATCTTCTGCCACTGAGGCTCCCCTAGGGCTCTGTGCCAGCTTATAGGGGCACATCATAGGTCTGGGGTCCTCAAAAATATTTAGGGGACCTCAGGAAGATACCTTGCTATCTAGGAGTTCCCTATGATTTCAGAAATGTACTTTGAACCAGCTGTGGCTTTGTGGATATTCTGCTGACCCACCCTGATGGAGGTCTTACAAGGCTCCTCTGCCTTTTGGAGGGGCAGAGAAGCTCTTACGTACAGTTGCCAGCAGAGTTCCATTACCCCACATATCTTTACATCTGAGAGTCTCCAAATGCTTTATGGATTTCATAGGTAACTGGCAGCATCTTGACTTCACAGGAAACTGAGTGACATGCAAGAAGTGTCTCAACGTCCTAGACTTTGCCCAGGCTCTGCAGTGCAGTGAGGATTTAACTGCAGTTAAAATAATAGTTCATGCGCTGGATGCAAAAATCATTCTTGGCTGTGTTGTGAGCCCTCAAGAAAGGAAACACTCAGCTGATGTTTCCGTCTTCTGCCAGCTCATGTTAATAGCTAAGATGACAACCAGTCTCTGTGATCAGTCACTGATAGACAGTTAATAACTTCCCACAGACTATGCACTGATCTGATGGGACCATTAAGGGGAGCAGCAACCTTTGCATTGCATGGTCTCCTAAATTCAGCCACGGTCAGGGTTTCCCACCATACCCTTCTAGACCTAAAGCCTTTCTCTTCACCATCCCTACAGTCAGCAGGCAGTTGGATCCATGAAAGCAGACAGCGTGTGGTGTGGAGAATTAGGGCGTATGAAGGTAGCTGGACCCCTGGACACCTCCTGTGCCATTGAGTCACAGGAACCCAATGCCACTTTGTGTTCCTTTCTATTTTCTGAGAGACATCCTCGAGGATAGGGTAGACTCCTCTCACCATTAAAAGCATCTGGGGAAGATCAGAGGTATTCTGCTGCTTTTGGAAATTCCCTCGCTTCCTGCTCTAGAGAAACGTCTCTCTTCATAAATCTTATTGTACCTATAAAACCCCTTCCTGTCCTTTAGCTTTTGCCTGATTCCCTCTAACGCGACCGTTACACTATTGCATTCAGGCTGCACTATAAAAAGAATAAAGTGCATTGTGTCGGATCGAGCACGGCTGTAAATCCTTGCCAGGTTGGAGTCGACACAAATTGAATTCTATCATGACTCTTCTTCGGAGGGTTGGCCGACTACCTTTTAAATTTGCCAGAGATGAGATGCAATTTAGTTTAAGTAACTAAAGTGAAAAGGTGCACAACATTGTTTCAGGGCATTAGCGGCTGAGGTTCAGGTCTGTAGGAGAAGGGGTACTTTCTCTGTCCAAAAAGACATTACTCAGAAATGCACATGAAGGCAATCAGCAAGCCCGAGCTCACATTTGCAGATATTATCTTAAAATTTTACTCCCACAAGATGGATTTTCTGGAAAGCCCACCTCCTCATTAGATAGCAAAGTGACAGAAAAGTCTGATACAGTTCCCCGGGGTCTGAAATATTGCTGCTCATCTCCTCACCCCTTTTCATGTGTGTGTGGAAGGGGGACATGCTGTCCAGGTCATAATCTAAACCGTATCATAATCTAAAACCCATTCATGATCTAAATCAATCATAATCTGAACCAAGTCATAATCTAAACCAATTCCAACCAAGCCCCAAAAATAAACACATTGGCATAGTTGAGGAGGGTGGTAAATCAGGGATGAGGACTTTCTGAGGGTCTCCTCTACTGGCTTGGGTGAGGAGCTGCTGTGTGAGAAACCTCCTGATTGAGGCTGGACCTGGGCCAATGTCTCCATGGCAATCTGTGATGTTGGGCAGCTTGGGTCTACCAAACATCCCACAGACCTGGCCTGTCCTCCTCCAAACCTGGGCGCAGCAAATCTTCATCCCTGCTGCTGGGGCAGGGGGATTTCTTTCCAGGGGACTGAGCACTTCCTGAATGGCATCACTTGCCCTGTGTTGTCCAGGGACAAGACTGATGCAGAGCTCTTCAGCTGGCACACCAAGCAGCATGAGTGAGGAGGTTAAGCATTAGCAGGGCACTTAAGTTCTCCCAAGGCTTCTCCTTCTGACTCGGACATCTTCCCTTCCCCATGTGTTAGTTTCCAGCAGCCAGAGGATGATTTGACACCCCCTGCAATATGCATTGAAATCTTCTGGTTTAAAATTGTCCAGGTGCTGTCATAAGGATGCCATCCCTTGTGACTTCTGATGTCACTCTCTTCTCTCTCCTGGAAGCTTGTTTCCCCACCAGGTTTTGTTTCCTGATCTACTGTCCTGTCCATCTGCTTCTTTCCTCATCATCTCTGTGACTGTCTCAGCTATTGATTTCTGCCGTGCTCATTTTGTAGATTTGGGGAAGGCGGGGGGAATGCCTTCAGGGAAGGTCATGATAAATAAACAATTTGTCTCCACCCTGGCTTTTGTATCTCTTACTCAAGATCTCCACTGCATCCTTGTCCTTGATGCAATTGATGCATCCTTTGAAACATCCTTTTCTTGATGCAATTTTTTCTGCCACGTGCCATTTTTACCCTTCTCACAAGTCCCAGGAGAGCTGTTATTTATGGCTGGTGGAACAAACCCAAATGACACAAGCTGGTTCCCAGCCTTCAGGAGGATATCCATCAGTGGGGACTTTAGAGAAAGCCCTTTGTTTAATTACGGGATCACTCATGGTCTCTCCAGTTTCATGCCCCTCCTGGCCCCCCTTTGCATCCCATCAGTGAGAAGTCCTGAAGGTACTTCATTCTCTGCTGGTGACTGATGGTTTGTTGAAATGATTCCTCAATGTTCTCTGTTGGTGTTTCTGCTGGTGCAAAGCCTTCCTCATCGCTCAGAATACTTAATACCTGGGAGGAGAGGACAAAGGGCCATCCACTTCACAGACAGTTTGGAAACAATAAATATTATGCTATGAATATTTTTGCCAAAGGACACCCAGTGCGGGTGATTTCTATCTTCTTCCCCTCCTATGTAATCAGGATTTTCTTTTACTAAAAAACAAAATAAAATCCCTAAGGGTTTCACTGAATGAACATCAGAATAATTTTTATCAAATCCTTCCCTATTTACTCTGTTTCTGCTCTGGCAGATACCTCAAACTGTTTTCTTCCCAGAACCCAGACAGCACTGTTTGGAAACTCATCTTGAAGCAAACTGACGTTTGTCCTCTGTGGCTCTGATCATGGTAGGTCACCTACCACCAACCAGCCTTTGGGTGAGCCCCTGCACAGGACTGAATCCAAGACCTTTCTCTCCCCGGCAGACCCAGTTTGTTAGGGTCTGGTAGATATGAGAAGGAGGAGCAGTTATTTCTTGTCTGGACCTCTCAGAGCCAGAATGTCGGACCATGATGGGTAGAGCAAGGACATTTGGGTTCTCTGAGGCGCTGACATCTCTTAGGTGGTGATATGAGGCATCAGGAATGGAAATGCACTTGGTTAGGAGAAGGAAAAGCTTGTGAGCTTAGACTCTACAATAACTCACCTGGCTGTGTGTCTGGTCTGGAGCCCCAGGAACCCTTTCCAGCTCTGCTTTGCATGCTGCGAATTGTTTCTAGAAATGATGGGTTTTCATGAGCATGTCGCAGCGTGATGAATGACTGGGGAGGATCAGCGAGGATATCTGTCTCCACCGAGGCACTGTAAGTCAGCTACCCCATGTCTAGCTGCTACTTTTCTGCTTTAAAAGCCTCAATATTCTCCACGCAGCTCACCTTCCTGCTCTTTCCTGGTCTCCAGATCCATTAGTCTGTCTGGGCTGATACCCATTAAACTGCTGAACGTGGGCTACTTCAAGCAATCTAATCAGCGCTGCGGCTATTAAAGGCAGAAATAGCAAGAGCCCGAGTGCCCAGCGCAGGCAGTCTGGCTCTCGGATTAGAGAGAAGTTTTGTGAGGGCTTGTTGTTGTTTGTGGAGAACTGCAGAAGCCGCTGTGGACAATGTTTGATTGCCGTGACAGAGGTTATTAATAAATAGTTTGTTAATGTGATGGATCCAACTGTCTGAGCTTTGCAAGGTTTCCAGTGCCAGCCATCTCTGTGTCACCTCCCAAACGCAGAGTGGCTTGTGCAGTAGGGGAATATTGCTACCTTACACCCACGAGGGGGGAAACTGAGGCATGGGGTTTCAAACCATTTGGTGGATGTGCTGGATGATCATCCATTGACTGAGGTGTGTTTTATACTGGCACATGTATTTTTTTCTTGTACGATTTACAAGGATTTCCAGACTGTTTTTCCTGCTGCTGCTAATGGTACTGAAAAAAAAAAACAAACCAAACCTTGGGACCACTAACGCGTTAGTGTCCTGGGCAGGATGTGTTACTTACACTGGGGTGGAGGTTTGGGGTTAGGTTGGGATGCAGCTGCCCCCAACCAGGTATTTACTGGCCTGGGCAGGTCGCTGTCCTGCTTCACACACCTGTCAGCACAGCTCTTGTTTTAAAGCGTAAATGAGGCTGCAGGCAGGAACGAGAGGGAGAGGACTTGTGTGCCTTAAACACAAAAATCATGCTGAGCCGACCATGACTAGAAACATGTTTGTACAGCTCGGGACAAGCAGAGCCCAATAACGTTCCCCAGGCTGAGGGCAGGAGTTTTATACCTGCTAGGTCTGACAGGAAGGCAGGGTGGACCCCGCCTTTAATGCTGATTTTTTCACCCATGTGCAGAAGTTTACACTTAACGCCCAGCTGGATTGTTTTAACCCTGAAACTCCTGGTAGTTCTGTGTCACCCTTATTCCTATTTACCTTGGATTTGATTCCACCTTTTCCTAACTCTATTTCTGTGCTTATTTGGTCGGATCATCTGTTAAATTCCTTGCAATGAGACATTTCAGAAAGGGATGACTTTTTCTTCACTTTGCATGAAAGAGAGAATTTTAGCTGCTGTGTCTCTGATGGCAAGAAAAGCAGTTTTACAAATCCCAACGGTGCCTCTGGATGAAGTTCAAAGGTTTGCCTGGACAGCTGTCCTAGAAAGCAGCTCTTCTGCCGACTCTTGCCCCTGGAAAAAAAAACGATAAACTGCTTTCTCAGTTTAATTTCCTCCTGGTTCAGCAAGCAGACTGTGGAAAATTGGCGAAGAGTTTTATTGCCACATCTAAGTCATAAACCCTCCCAAAATTATAAAAGCTATTCACCCTTTTAACTGATGTAGCTCATGCTGGCCAAACTTTTAAGTGTACACTTGGCCTTTCCCTGGGAGTGCTTTAAAAACAGAGTAATGAAGGGTTGAAATGAAGACGTTGGACAATAGGTGTGCTCCTTGCTTCAAAAGCTCCCAGGTAAGAATTTGCTCACTGGTGACACCCCATCCATCAAAGATGCCGAGGTTTTGTCACAGTTCCCAGTAAAACAAATTGTCACATAAATCAGAAAAGGTGCAGTCAGTCAAGACATGGGACCTGGCTGCGTTTACTGTAAAATCAGGAGTCACGCACCGAAAAATTCTGGTTTCTGCCCCCTCATGTTAATTTAAAAATAAAATAAGGCAGTTAACTCTCCTTTTGGATGGGAAAAAATCTGTTCAGTGGATTGAAGTGACTGGAGAATTTTTTCTCTCCTATTTGGCATGTGCAGATGATGTACTTATTTCACACTTGGCCTTCGGGAATTATTGGTATAAATCCCTTCGCGCTGTGGGGAAACACATAACCCTCGAAGCCTGAAGACGCGTTTTTCTGGCCTCCCAGATGGTGTGTGAGTTACCCCGCTGCCTGGCTGGCTTCTTTCACAGCATTTAGCCACAGCCCTGGGAGACTCTCACTGGAAAGGATGCTAATTGCTGTGACTGCTTATTTATATTTTTTGTTTTTAAGCACCGGGTTTTTTGGTATTCAGTGTTTTCATAAACCTCTGCAAAGGGGCTGCTTACAATTAATGGACTGCTAAAAGCCCTCACCTCCAGCCAGAAAAGGAGTTCTGAAAGATGTGCTGAGGGCTGTGGGATCAGATGTGCCCCAAGAACCTGGGATTGGATTTCCAGGTGCTTAAAAACCACCATTAAAGCAAGTTCTCAGACGTGACCAGTCTGAATCCAGCCTGAAAATTCACTGTTAGTTTAGAAGCCTTAATGAAGGCTGGAAACCTGCCTAAAAAGGCTACTACTGCTTGGTGAGTGGTCCTGGGCTTTTAATTGCTGTTCATTCCAGACCTTTTCACTCTTTGGGGAGTTTCCTTTGAAATGTGTATGAGAGGCTGAAATTTGGAACTTCTCTGTGGAACAGAAGCTGTCACATCTTCAGATTCAGAACAGCCAAGAGTTTCATCCAGCCCATTTGTAATCCCTTCATTTAGATGGAATGAAGCGTTTCGTTCTGATAAGGTCAAAGCATGAAAATATGAATATATTAAAATACGTGTCAAAATGAAGGTAATCAAAATGAGAACTGGAGCAAACACTGTTGAAATAATTCACTCGTTTTTTTCCCCCCACTATAAATTTCAGCACTGTGGACATACCCTTATGAAATGTTTTCATGGGAAAACTCCATTTTGCTAGTAGATAGCTGCCCTGATCAAAATAATAAGATTTTGATCAAGTCTTGGAAAAATACAGACTTTGGGAGGGCGATGCTTGAGATTCCCTAGTACTACCATCAATCACATCGCTGCCTCCAGGCTCGCGGGCTGAGACTGCCCTGGCAGTGCTGCTGCTGCTGCTGCTGGTGAGACTCAGATGTCCCTGGTGACCCCTCAGCTCTGGGTTTGTGCTGGGGGCTGCACAGGGGCTGCTTGATATGCTGAGATTTAATCCATAACTTTCCTCCAGCATCTCCACAAGGATCTGCCCGTATC
>NW_010415584.1:123464-124058 GCF_000710305.1 Buceros rhinoceros silvestris
ACATACTTTCCCCCCAGCTTCCCCAAAAGGTTCTGCCATTATCCGTAGACACTGTCCCCAGCGTTCTGTTTGGTGCCCTCTCCTTGGTGGGACAAGACAGTTGCTCAAGAGGAGGGAATGCAATTGCAAGTGAACACCTGAAAATTGATCTGGCCTATAATCATCTCAGATTATTTTAATTGTGGGTCTCTCCCTCCCGATTCCACGGTAGTTAATCATTCCCTGTCGATCCGCCTGCCTCTTCTCCTCTCTCTGCTTTGCCGTTCTGTTTGGTGCCCTCTCCTTGGTGGGACAAGACAGTTGCTCAAGAGGAGGGAATGCAATTGCAAGTGAACACCTGAAAATTGATCTGGCCTATAATCATCTCAGATTATTTTAATTGTGGGTCTCTCCCTCCCGATTCCACGGTAGTTAATCATTCCCTGTCGATCCGCCTGCCTCTTCTCCTCTCTCTGCTTTGCCCCTCTTGGTTTGAATTCAATCTATATGCATTTCCTAGCACAACATAACCGCCGTGTCCTCTTCCATGCATGATCCCTGGCTGCTCCTTCCCAGTCACTAGCAGTGTTTATAATGCAGCCGCTGGCTTCCACC
>NW_010415584.1:124302-126606 GCF_000710305.1 Buceros rhinoceros silvestris
GAAAAAAAGATGGATGCCCCCTCCCTGAAAAATAAAGAAATATGGGCAGAAAATGAAAGAGATTTAAAGCAGCTATCAATTGGTTGCTGTTCCAGCTTTAAGAGCTGTTGAAACAACATAATAAAAGGCAATAAACGAGGGATTTATGACCTACCTGCTGAAAATAGCTTGCTGCATCTATTGTGTGGGGTGAACACAGCGTGCATGGCTGGGGCCCCCTCCCTGAAAAATAAAGAAATATGGGCAGAAAATGAAAGAGATTTAAAGCAGCTATCAATTGGTTGCTGTTCCAGCTTTAAGAGCTGTTGAAACAACATAATAAAAGGCAATAAACGAGGGATTTATGACCTACCTGCTGAAAATAGCTTGCTGCATCTATTGTGTGGGGTGAACACAGCGTGCATGGCTGGGGGTGACCAGCCCCTGCCTGCCCAGCGGGTCCACGTGGCCGAGCCGGCAGCCCCTTTCCAGGGCCCTGCACATGCCCCTGGCTCTGCTCTCAATCGCTCCCCAGTGCTTCATCTCCTCCCCTGCCCCTCAGCTCTCCGAACCCCCATATTTATGGACTTGGCATTTTGTGTCTTTTTTTTTGTCTTGATTTTGTGCAGTTTGACTAGTAAGCCCAAGACAATTTGTTGTAATCGATGGCAGCAGGCTGGAATTTTAAGGGCCAGGTATTTTACCATGGGGGCTGGACCCTTGAGCTAAATCTTGAAGGCAGAGAAGGTGAGAACATACAATACTGCCTACGGCAGCGTCGAAAAAGGCTTGTAAACTGCTGGCACATATTTAAATTGCAGGAAAATCACCAAGGGGGTAATAAATCTACAAAAACAAAACCAAACTGTGAAGAAGAAAGTGAGTGACTAAACATGGAGATTTCTAATGCCTTCTTCGAGGCTGAAAGTGTCTTTTAACAGCAGAAACAACCTTCCCCCTGCCCCAAACCCACAGAGGGTTGAAACTGCAGACAGCAGCACAAAACCGTAGTGAAGCAGCACGTGTCTGGTGCAGGACCTGGGCTCTCACGCCAGCTGGAGCCTTGTGTTGTTTAGGGACCACGGACACAGGAGAGCTGCAGCTCAGGAGATCTGAGGAGACCGAAGAGCTGGAAGACAGTTCTGTGGGCGCGGGGAATCTACCCAAGAAACTTGCAGGACCAGACCTAGGTGAGAGAGCATGGCGTGCTGAGTGTTGCGCTGCTTCGTGTTGTAAGCCCTGGCACAAAGCCTTCTCTTGCAGATCGTTTCCCCCTCTTTCTTCCTCAGAAAGAGTTCTTCCCTCCCGCCTGTCACTCTCGCTTTCCGGCCACGAGTTTCATACTTTTGTTTTGCAAAGCGCAGTAAATCTGAGTGGTGACAGGAGACGCTCTGGCATATCTGATGCTGTTTGTTCTTTGGGAGGGAAGTGGGGAGAAACGTGAGCGGGCTGAGAGGGGTAAATCAATCCACTTTACAAAAAAGCGAGATGCAGCGTGGCACAATGCCGTAATCCAACGGAGCCAGTGTGTGCCGGGGAGACAGATCTGGGACAGGGAGAGGAGGGGTGGCCGGGCTGCCATAATCCTGTGTCCCTCTTAAATCCCCAGCATGGAACAAAGCCCTTGTTAGCAAATAAGGACGGGGGAGTGGTAGCAATAAGCTAAATAAATGCCCTTAAATTCAGCCGTAATAAAAAGCTGGAAACCTGCACTGGAGCCCTTTCATGAACAGTTGGGGACAAGATTGTTCTAATTATAAAAGCCCAATCAGAGGGACCAGCAGGCATGAAACTGTGGATTAATTCAGCTGCTTGAATGCCAATTGTGGCAGAGAGGCAGCAACTGCCTTTTCCCTTCTCCTGCCTCGAACGGTTTTGATGCTCTTTTTTTCGGCTGTGCTTTGGAAGCTGTTCCTGTGGGACACGGGCAGCACAGCAGAGAAGAGACATGGCTTCAGTGTGGTCGGTCAGTGAACTGGAGAGCCTGCATGGCCCCAGTAGTCCCAGGGCTCTCCCTCACGTGCTAAGAAGCCTCTCCTCAAAATAGCTCCCATCTCCATAAATGCAGTGACAGAAAAAGAAAAGTTTAATGTTTGAGAGCTGCAGATTTGAAAACTGACAGGAAAGGATTTGGACACCTCAAAAGAAAAAAAAATCAGTGCGCCTTCATTGCAAACCCAAGGGTCAGGCCCTCCTCAAGCCATGTATCTGTCAAAAAATATTTATGATTGATTAAATAATAAAGCACAGCTTCTCTCAAACTGTTGTAATTTTAGGGTTGGCTTTCTAAAATTTCTCTTGGAGACTAACCAGAGGTTAAAACAT
>NW_010415584.1:126722-129982 GCF_000710305.1 Buceros rhinoceros silvestris
TAAAGAAATGGCATGGTGTGAGTGTTAGAAACTGCAAGAAACAACCCCCCCCCTCCCCACCCCCCCTTTCTGCCTTAATCACAAAATTATCAAAAAGATCATCAGAGTTGGCAACGGTCTTTGAAAAGATGCTTTGGAAATGTGATGGGGAACAGTGGACACCTTATGCTTGGAGAAAGCCTTGCTGATGGCCATGGGAAGAAGGTCCTTGCTCTCCTGGAGGAGATTCCCACCCCAGGTCAATATTTCTTCATCCAGCTTCCCCCAGTTTCCCCTAGCGTTTCCTCCTTTCCTGCCACCTCTGGGGATTTCCCTCATTTCAATTTTCACAAAATTGAAAATTTTCACCAAAAAAAAAACAAACTGAAAAAAACAAATGGAAAAGCTACTGCTGTCCCAACCCTTCTCCCAGCCCACCTGCAGCAGAGCAATTTTGAGGCAAGAAGCCTGGAGTTAATGGAAATTCTGTGAATTTACAAACATGCATTCAGAGGGGAGAATGTGCCTATTTATCTCCTAATACAGTGGTTAAAAAAAAAGTCTTTCTTTAATTGCATTTGGAATCTATTCTAACGATTTACCCAGGAGAGTGTTAAGATGTCAAGGCTTTTCCATTAGTAATATATCCCCAAACAAAATCTTTGTTAAGATAGGTTAAGGCAGTAAATAGACCATTAATTTACAGGAACATAATTAGTACCTTGCAGTTATTCATGAAAATAGTAGGATTTCTTTTGTTGTTATTCAATGGCAAGAGTTAAAACAAATATAGAACCAGCGGGTCAAAAAACACAGAAGCCAAGAAGCATCAAAGATATTGATTAAAGTACCAACAATAGCCTTAACCCTGCCCCAGCACCCAAAACAACATCCTTTATGCAAACCAAATACATTCTGCAAGTGGTAAATAATGAACACAGAAAATAGCATCCGGAGTTTTGAGCAAATATCAATACAGAGCTGTCAAAGAGCCTGTTGTGAGGGCTAGAGACTATATCCCAGACACAAAATTGGAACTGGTACTTGAGGCATTTCTTTTCCTAAGAGATTGCTGATAATATTCAGATGGCCAAAGAAAGTGTTGTGTTTATTATTATTTATTCAATTGACACTGCTATCTTTGAGACCTTGGCATCGTTTTGTGTAGAGGAACAGAAATAAAATGTTTTGTAGGGTCGAGTTCCTCTACTTCAGAATCTCGTTATTAAAAAAAAAAGCATTCTTTGAATAAAAAAAGAGCATTATTTGAAAACATTCCTCAATTCAAACTTATTTTTGATTATTCTTAATTTTAGATTATCAAAATGAAGAAAATGTCAGTTGGCTTCAGACTGCCCAAGAAACTAGTTTTATGAACTTGTTTTCTATCTCCTTATTAGAAAGCTTGGTTTCATGTGGTCCAGAAATCAAGTTTGAGCCAATTTTAGCTTTTTCACCTGTGTTACTGCAACTTGCAAAGCAAAAAGAACTTTTCTGGAGCCAGGAGCTGTTCTCATAGCTTGGAAGGCTAGAAAACATGGGCAGTGCTCAACAGGTAAAATACCAAAATATATTAGAGGGCAGATAATGTTGCAGTTATAAATAATGGTGAGTTATCAAACTGAAAAAAGGAGCAGTAATAAGGTTATTGTGTGCCAGACCAAGAAGTTCAAAGTTCAGCTGCATCATCAGGTGAATATATTCCTGCTGCCCAGACCAGACTTCTCAGCAGCAGCTGGAGCGAAAACAGAACAAAGACTCACTGAGAAGCAGGTAACAAAAGCTGGTTTAATTTCTTAAATTAACTTCCCTTACTTGTTTGTTAGTGTGAACAGCGTTGAGGTGCGCTACAGGTAGGGAGAAAATATTGCGCTTTCTTTATGGGAGTTATGCCAGGTAGTTTCTCTTTTAAATATAAAGATTTTTTTTTACTATTTTAAATTAGAAAAATGTCTGCCAGAACACTTTCTAAAAAAAGGTCTTGGGAAACTAAATATTCAAAGAAATAGAATAATTTCCTCATTATTTGCTTGGACCACTCCTCCAATGACATTTAAGAGGAGCCCAAACTTAACCTTCTCTCATTAAGGCTTGTAACTCCCCATTTTGCTGTTGAACGAGAGGCCAAATCACAACAGAGGAACTGGGGAAACTGAGGCAGGGAGTGGTTTGTTACTATCTGAAGGCTGCAGAAGGAGGCAGCACTGTCACAGCTGGGCACTCCCAGGCCATGTCCCTGATGGGTGGCACTTGCCAGTGACTCCTTTTCACCACCGTGGGGCCAGTGAGCTTGGAGACTCCCCGGCAGTGCTGGCCGGGGGAGATGGTGGGATGCAGCAATGGCTCTGCCTTTGTTACCTCTAATCCAGACACGTTGACAGGAGGACAGACTCCTACTGGGACAGTGCTCCAGCTTGACCCTGCAGATGGTAAGGATCTTGCAAAGTCTCCGTGTCATAAAGCTCTGCTGCAGGGTGGAGAATTTTAATAAGGACAGGAAAAAATAGCGAGAGCCAGGGAGCAAGGGAGACATTGCGAAGAACCTGACCTTATTTCCTCAGTGTGCGACTAAATCACGCAGCTAAAAATAGGTAAGTGATGTGCTTTGATGCTGTAGGATTTTGCTGATACCACTTTTGTTACACATATAAATATAGAGATTTAATATAATATTTCCCTTACTGCAGTGTCTTCTGTCAAGGCAGTGCTAAAGTCGTGAGAGCTGCCGCCTCTGTCTGCTGCTTTAGGCTGTGGGCTACAAGCAGAGACTTCTTGGCTTTGCAACTACTATGCTGCTGGCCTTTGGGAGAATGCACAAGGAATTTCTCCCAGGAGGGATGTTCAGTGTCAAGAATTGTCCATTCCTGGTTCTCCAAGACAGTCACTCCAAGCCTGGTGGGAACTTCCCTGCTTACCTGCTACGAGCCACTGCTTTGGAAAGTTTCAGTCCCCATCTCCACTTTCTTTCTACTGGGGAGGATAAAACCGATCTGCCTCTGGAGGATGTCAGACAAAGTGGCCAGGTGATGCATGGGGAGAGCTGTGAGGTGCCACAGGTGAGCACTGTGAACCCACAGGGGTTCTTAAGAGGAGGCCAGTCACTGGTGCACCCCGGCGGTCGATTCTGGGGCCAGCATTGTTTCCCATCTTCATTAATGACCAGGGCAATGGCGCAGAGAGCTCCTCGGCAAGGATACAGATGATACAAAACTGTAAGGAGGGGTTGACAGACCAGATGGTTGCGGCATCATTCAGACGGGTGGATAAATGGGCCAGCAGGA
>NW_010415584.1:130039-131481 GCF_000710305.1 Buceros rhinoceros silvestris
AGCAGGAATCCTCTGAAAGTAAACAGAGGAGGAATAACCTCTTCCCTGGGGAGGAATGACTGCAGGCACCAGCACATGCTGGAGAGCAGCTTTGCAGTGAAGGACATGGAAGTCCTAGTGGGCACCAGGTTGACTATGAGCCACCAACGTGCCCTTGTGGCAAATCCAGCCAATAAGCACCTGTTGGGAACGCTGGGCAGAGTGTGACAAGCAGGCACAGGGAGGAGGTCCTGCCACTGTCCAGCCCTGATGAGACATATCTGGACGGTGGACCTGGAGCAGGCTGCTCCAGCCAGCCCTGCTTGGGCATCAGCTGGATGATGGGATGGTGCAGAGGTGCCCACCAGTCTTGGTGGTTCGGTGAGTCTGTTATATGCGGACTGGAGCCAAAGGAAAAACCTGGACTGTGTCACAAGCTCCTCCGCAGGGCTTTGGCTCAGCTCTCCCCACATCTGAACGCTTTTTTCCTTTTCCGACTGAGCTGAGTGTCGGCTCTGCCAGGCGTCTGCGGCTTGAAGTGTACAAATGGGGAGAATTATTTAATATTAAACAATTATTCTGTTGCATAAAACTCTTGTATTTGATACTAGAGAGTGTATGCTGAATGCAAACCTCCAGACAGAACTGTCAGGAAGCAGGAGAGAAGAGACGGGGTTTATTTCAATACAGAGTGGAATGTCTCACCAGTGCTCATCTCTTTTATTTCCTTCTGTGCTTCCCCTCCACTTTTCCTTTTATTTAGTAAATTCTCCACTTGTCCACAGAGATACCAGACTCCCCTCCTGCCGAATGGACTCTCAGGGTTGGGGAAACTGAGGAAATGCCCCTGCTCTGAGGACTTTGGTTTCCCAGGCTCCAGGCAAGTCTCTAGGAAAGTCCAAGAGGATGATGCTGCTTTCCCCCATCTCCTCACCTTTGGGGAAGAGCAACATGTGCTCGGATGAAGGGTGCTGCTTGCAGAGAGCCGTGTAAATAAAGGCTCCAGCTGGAGCACGCCAGGAGCTGGCAGTGCAGCCTGCCACTCTGTCAACACAACCCTGCTCCTGACAGGCCCTGTTCTGTTGAAACAATTCCTGCGATGGACCAAGTTTATCTCTAAGCCACTGGATTTACACCGGAGATCTACACAGCCTGGTAAATCTGCCACCGAAGCACCGGGGTAGCATTTATCTGAGTGTCCCTTTGCGCAGCTGGGGATTCTCCGTGCTCCGCTTGGCCCAGCCGTGACTCTCTGCCCGTGCACAGGCAGTCTGTTTGGCTCAGGGGGGCTCTTAGCAGCCATAAAATGTGCAATTAACCCCCCCTTCCTACTTCAAACTGTCTTATCAGGTTCACAAGCTCGGCAAACATTACAGCACCGAAGAGCTGAGCATGCTGTTTCCAGCCCGCAGCTGCACGCCAGCCACTCGAGGAAAACCCGTGCTTAAACACCAGAGCTCCTC
>NW_010415584.1:131534-133750 GCF_000710305.1 Buceros rhinoceros silvestris
CCAGCCACTCGAGGAAAACCAGTGCTTCAAAACCAGAGCTCGTCCCTCCTCCCACGGTCAGCCCGTGCCCACCAGCCACCGTGTGCCCTCGGATGAGCTGCCTGTCTCATCCCCTCACCTGCCGTCAGCCTCCTCGTAGCCATTCTGGGGGGACAGAGCATCTCGCTGAGCTCCTGGTGCTGAGCAGATGCAAAAATACTAAATTAATTTTCATAGAGCCTTTTGGTCAAGCAGTTCAAAGCCTTTCAGAGACTTTAATTGAGCCTCGGAGTTAATGAAGCCTCGCTAACGTGCCTGCTGGATAAAGGAGTGTTTGTTGTCCCCTGTTTTACAGAGGTTGTGCAGAGATCTGGGCAGCTCACTGTGTGGGTTTGGCCAGGGTTGTTTTCCCCTTCAAATCTCATCATAAAGCACCAAATGTCGTGTCTTATAAAAAATAAATATTTTCAGAGTTTTTTTTTAATATAGGCTTTCCCACCACCCCACCACCACCTCTCGACGGTTTCCTATTGAAATTGCAGACAATCTTTGGGATTAGAATTAATCTTTTGCCTCCACAGACGTTTTTCATGTGAACTAAGCCAACTCTTCTCACTGCCTTGAAGGTAGCAGCACCCTGGGAGGAGAGGTCCTCATGCATTGAACTGATGGGTCCCCCGTCCCCCAGACAGTCCACACGTCCCAGACTTGTGCCGTCCTTCTCCAGCAGAGCCATGGGGTGTGTGAGGGCCTGATCCTGAGAAGTTTGTCACACCGATGGTGGTGAAGACTCCTCCTCTCTCAACCACCCACGTGTGGGTACCTGGTTTCTATGGCAGGATGTGTTGAAAATGCCCAGCACCAGCCCTGGCCAAATGCCCTTTCTGTGTTCCGCTGCTCCCTGCCAGCCCTTGCCAAGGTGAGACTTGCTGCCGAGCGGCGTTCCCTGCGCAGCAGCGCTGCTCAGACACACTGACCTCAAACCATTTCAATCAGCGCCCCGCGAAAGGGCCCTTGTTCTTTGCAGTTAAAGCTCAGAATGCTTGTTCAAAAGTCGCTCACTCTGTGTTTTAACTCTGGCTGCTGCAGAGTGACCTCGGGCTGAGCAGCTCTCTGCGCCCTGCCTGGCTCTGCCTCCATCCCCAGCTCCCCCCGTGACTTGCTGCACAAACAACTTCCCTGGGCAATTCTGCAGCCCTGCAGCCCACGCCTTGTGTGCGTGAGGTAAAGGAATTGCAGGCTGCCAGGATTCTTCAGGTGGGAGCAGTGGGAGCCAACATGGAATCAATGCAATGGATAAAGCGGGTGAAGCACGTACCCCGCTTCCCTGCTTTTCCCTGCCTGATGTGGAGTGACTCTCGCCAGGCTGCCGGTGGGTGATTTTTCAGGGGGGGTGTGAACAGAAGACAGCAGTGGGATCCCATGGGCTGCCAGCAGCTGGGCTGGTCCAAGCTGAGGGCTTTACAATAAGGTTTAGGGAACTGCACAAACACCCCGGCCCAGAAAATAACACAGAAATCATGGGGAAAGGCCTCACCACAAAGAAATCCTCATTTTCCCAGGTGGATCAAAACATCTGCACAGACACCGCTCCCAGTTCTCCCTGCAGGGCTGCCTGGCCCCAGCATCAACACCACAAATGGTGCAGGGACAACCCTGCATGCAGCAGCGAGTGTCAGCCCCACGCAGGGCAGGGTGATGGCAGAACGAGTGAACACCCCACAAAATGAGATGTCCCACACCTGGGTGAAGACTCAGTGTTGCCTTTGGGGACACACTGTGTCAGGATCAGCCCTCCCAGCTCCATGAGCTCTTCCTGCTGCAGATTTCATAGAATCATGGAATGGTTTGGGTTGTAAAGGACCTTAAAGCTCATCTATTTCCAACCTGGCTACCACTGGCAGGGACACCTTCCACGAGAGCAGGTTGCTCAAAGCCCCGTCCAACCTGACCTTGGACACTTCAGTGATGGGGGGTCTCCAGCCTCTCTGGGAAACCTGTGCTCGTGTCTCACCACCCTCACCGGGAAGAATTTCTTCCTGTATTGAACCTAAACCTCTCCTCTTTCAGTTTGAAACCATTACCCCTCATCCCATCACCACAGCCCCTGATAAAGGTTCCTCTCCAGCTTTCCTGTAGCCCCCTTTAAGCACTGAAAGGTCTCACTAAGGTCTCCCTGGAGCCTTCTCTGCTCCAGGCTGAACATCCCCAACTCTCTCCCCTCTCCCCACAGCAGA
>NW_010415585.1:0-31037 GCF_000710305.1 Buceros rhinoceros silvestris
TCGCACCGAGCCGGGGCTTGGCTCTCCTGCGGCGTCCAGTGGACTCCCCCCTTTTTGCTTGCTGTTGCTGCTGCTGTTCCTGATGTTATCCCAGCCGCCTGAGACCGGTTGGAAAAGAGCTGCAGGAACCCCCCACTCAGTGGGCTTTACAAAGATTTAATTCACTGCCTACCCGGCTAATTACACAGCCTGCAAGTGCTCAGCAGAACAGAGCCGCCACCGCAGCTCGGAGGCAGGGACCCTGTTGCTTCGGATACCCCTACCTCTCCCCGCCGCCCCCACACACGTTGCAAAAGCGACTCTCCCTTTAGCTCGGAAAACTTTACAGATACTCGGCGTGAACCTAGGGCCGGCGCGACTGATTCTGTGAAGGAGAAATACAGCGACTTCTCTCGGTGCCAAGAAGGAGAAAGACACAAACAAAAGCAATGCAAGGAAAAACAAAACGAAAGAAACGACCTAGTAGAGAAGGAAAGGCTTAACATCTGGAGGAGAGGTTTTCAAACCCCCGTTCTTGCGCTTTCGATGAATTTTGCTCCAACACAACTTTTGTCAGTAAAAACGATTTTAAAAAGGAGTCTCTAGAATCTTTCAATAAAATTCACTGAAAAAAAATCCCTTCTTTCCTCCCCCTCCTCTTAAAAAGTCAGGATAAGACTTTCAATCCAAATGAGGCAGTCAGCTCTGCTCTATCTCTCCCTCTTTTTTCTTTTTTTTTTTTTTTTTAAACCTCCTTATCTTATTTAAACAGGAACACAAACTGATAGTGGTCAAACGAGGAGCTGGAGCTGAAGGAGGCCAGTTGGCTATGCTGTTGTCAAGATCTTTAAGATAATGGGGGGGATATTTGTGGGCAAATGTACGTGGAAGCAAATGGAGAGTTCATCGCCCCTGTGTACTTTGCCCTCAGCTTTACTCAGACAAGCATTTGCAAATCAGTGTGTGTTTACTTGGTAGTTGTGCTACATGGACTCTGATTGGACTATTCCTCTTGTAAAACTACTCAATAACACAACCTTTTAAAAGCTCTTCTCAAAAGGTCCAGCTGGAAAAAAGTATGTAAGACAGGAAGAGTAGGAAGTGTACATGTTTTGTGTGGTACCAGGTTACTTGCTCTTTTCTGAAAAAAGAACATTAAAATGGCCATATAGCCGAGGGTCCAACTAGCCTGGTAGCCTGTCGTCAGCACCGATCATCAGTGGTCGCCAAAGGAGGAGTATGATCAAGGAAAACACTCGTGATAATCCTCCCAACTACTCTGCCAGCCTCCAGCTGCTTTGAGTTTGAAGTGGAATGTGGACTCTGTGCATTTGGTAGCCCCCAGTGAATTTCTGTTTCGGGTATTTATCCTGTCTCCCCATGAGACCTTGTAAACCTTTATCATCCAAAATATCCTTTGGCAACAGGTTTCATGGATCTACCAGTGACTGTGTGAAGGGTCGTTTCCTTTAGTTCATTTTGAACCTGGCTCCACCAACCTTCTCTTGGTGCCTCCTAACTCTACTACAGGAAAAGACTTCAGGGAGCTGGCCCGTATCCACACTCCTGATGCCCAGGTCATGTTTTTCCACTGCTGTTTCTTTTTTTGTTTGGATTTGTGTCTGTGTGTGTGTGTGTGTGCATCGCAAAGAAGGATGCATGGCTGGCTTCATTTGGGGATGTTTTTTGCTTCCTTTTGCTGCACACGCGTGTCTATTACTGCCTCTTCTTTAAATGCCCTAACTCAGTTTACGAGGATCAGTTCTAGTGGAACCTTGGCAACGTTTCATCACAGCCTCCAAGCTACTGTTGTTTCACATACCAGACAGCTGCAGGAGGCAACTACAAAGATCATACCTTGTCTGAACCTTGTACCAGCTTAACTGAACTGGTGGAATCCCCTCTACAGACACTCTGGATTCAGTTCAGTGTTGGCTTATTTCTCTTTACTTCAAAACCTCTCCTAACTGATTAAAGGTGGGTAGAAAGCAGTTCACCAGTTTGACTAAAACAGTGTAAAGTCACGCGTAAGAGCCTGTCCACACATGGAGTTACCCTGATTAACACCATGTGTGGACATTTTTACTCCAGAGTAAGAATTCCTTTTTCCTGTTTAGTTTGCCACCACAAACTGTTTACCAGAAATGAGGCAAATTCAAGTAACATTTTAAGAAATATTTCTAGCAACCGTCATGGCTATGGTCATCTGCAGATCTGAGAATAGGTTTTTCCCTGGTTTGGGGTGGGGTTTTTTGTATTATATTAATACACTTTTCCAGCATAAATTGGCACTCTCACCTACAATCAGATTCAGTGGCCTTGAGTACATGTGATTCTAATTACTGACCCCACGCTTTGTAGTGAGCTAAGCCACGCACTTCGGGCTCAGTTCAAAGCTCCTAGAAGGCAACGGAAAGTAAGGGCCTATGAGAGAGAACATTTTGCATAACCACATTTTTTTCTTACATCTGTTTGCAAAGGCCCCATAATCCTTTGTGTAGCTTTTAAAACAAACAAATTCTTTAATGAGCATTTCTTTTTTACTTCAGAAGAATAAAAATCATTCGCAGAAGCCCAGATTAATGAGTAACGACAGCATAACAAATCATTGCCCAAGTCATTTCCAAGGGTCTTGTTGAGAGTAGATGCACGGGAGTAGATACACAAGTAGACTGACAAAAAATTTAGAATTAGTCTAACAAATCCATTACCATCTATGGCAGCAGATTCACAGTTGTCATTTGGCTTCTTAGTTTCATGGGAACAGAAATTCTTAAGATGGCCTAAATAAGCCTGTGTAAGGACATCAACCTCTGCCTAATGAACAAAGCTGTCGCATAGTCCCAACTGTTGTGCCTCCCAGCTCTTCTGTTTTACTGCAGTTCCCAAGTCCTGATTTTAATTCCTCCACCCATTGGTCCCAGAAGTTGAACAAAAGAGGGGGAAAGGAAATTGCTCTAGGTTCCTGTTTTCATGAAGAGTGTTGCAAGGAATAAAATAAGTTCACCTAGAAAGGAAATCTAATTGTAATTACTAAAGGGAAACTCTTTGAGATCTATGGCAAAAAATTAAGCTGTATATTGGCTCTTGTAATGTAAATGTGCTACACCAAAGGTGCAGAAAGAAGGCTCCTTTCCTGCTTAATAGGAGTACCTCAGTGACTGCTACAGCTGCACAAGGATTAAGAAACGCCCATGTGGATATTACCATCTTACACTGTAAAAATAGGACCTGAAACTTTACAGTTGGCTAATCCCTGGCCACTGAAGTACAAATGAGCCGCTCAGCTTAGCTCCAAACTCTAGTTTGGGCAAAGTACAACTGGCATTCCATGGCTTTCATGGAGAAAACCCTACCTGAATCTTTTCTGAATTACAACAGTAAGGAAAACCTCAGTCCAAAAGACATTTGGCAACAACTGTGTCACATAATCATTTTAATATTGGAAGGTTGGGAAATATAATGGTTTTAGCACCTTAATAATGGAAATGGATTTTTAAGGTTTATGGGCACCATTCTGACTATCTTGCCTGTTCTTCAGAACAGTATCTTCATGTTTTTCAGTTGAATTAGAACACACCTTTTTAAAAAAAAAAAAACAAAACCACAAACTTGTCAGTTTTCAGAGACGGATGCACCTTGGTTATAAAAAAAATATAACCTTAGTTATTTTTTGAAACCATTAATGGTATTACAGATAACAGTTTGTTGCTTATTTTGAGTCTAAATGAATCTAATTTAGTTTTTAATAGATCTCTGGGCTTGTATTAATGTTGGAATTAGTGCCACTATATACTTAGTGCTTTGTGCATTATCAGTGACCATCAAAGCACCTTAGGGTGCTGTAGCTTGTGAACACTTCATGCACACCTACTATATCCTTGCTAGGGATTGGCTTGGAATAAAACCTCCCCTTAGGTAAATCAGCGTGTCCCCCACGCTGCGGCTCACCTTCATTCTCAAATCACAAATTACTGACTATCCCCAGCAAATGGATACCAGCCTGAGTCATGCCGGGCCCCGGATAAGCAAAGGAAGGTGGGAGGACAGAGAGCCTCCCCTGTTCCCTGGTGTACGTGAAAATCTGCCTCTGAGTCTAGTCAAAAGGCTGATCACCTCTATGCCATCACCTCTACATCAGTAAACTCGGGCAGAGAAGCTGGCTCATGACTCCTTCCAGAATTACAATGTCAGATGACATTTATAAACATTCTAAATTTGGACTGCTCTTTATATAAATACTATTTTATATGTATGTAAGTACATACATAAATAATATTACATATATGCATATATATAATTATGTGGATGCCAATAGCCCAAGCTCCTTATACCATATGGGCAGCAATACAGATGGTTGTATCCAAGCCAGGGTATGTACCTGGGATCTATGTTTCAAAAACCAAAAGACTGTTAGAAGGGGCTTGTCCTACTTTATCGAGCTTTCGTTGTCCTTTCACTGCTAGATTAATCTCTGAACATTTTTTCCTCTTTGCAAGGATCGGTTAAATATTCCAGACTGGAACTCATAACCCTGAGCCATTTTCAACAACATTACTTCGAAGCATTTTGAGTATTTACCCGATTTGGAGTCTGTATCCATTCTGTAAGTGTTGCCTACATTTTCTTTTCTTTCCTGTCTGATTAAGAAAAAAAAAATACAGCTATCTTGTACGCTCAAAACACACTCACTCCGGTATTCTATTAATATGCATGGGGTCTGGTTCTAAGACAAGGAGGAGTTTATTGGGGCAAAAAGGAATGCTTTGATGATCCATGTCATTTCCCTTGTGGCATTACTTGTAGAATTCAGGAATAACTCAATCTGACATTCATGGGGCATTTCCTGCCTCTCCTTCTAGAGATGCATCCTCCCAGTCTCTCAGATCTTCGCCTTCCCATAAATTTCCTTTCCCCCTCTAGACTCTCTCATGTCACTACAGTCAGAGCCAGTCATGTGTGAATAGGCACGGCGTTTTCCAGGACCTAGCAGGAGGCCAGGAGGCACGGGCTCCCCTTGGGTAAGCTGGAGAGCAGCGTGACTCACGCACACATGGCTGGGAGGGGACGCTGGCATCTGCCTTAAACTCTGCTTGGGGCCTCCACAAATCCAACAACAGCAGGGATCAGTCATTATTTTAGCTGCATTCTTTCAGAGGGCAACTCTGAAATTTGTCAGTCAGCATCTGTACCAATGGTTATTTTCACTGTTCCAACAAAAATAAAATCTCATTATAAAGGGTGGGGGAAAGCCATCAATAAAGTAAATGGCTAGTCTGGCAAAATGCCATTTCCCTTCCCGACATCCCTGATAAATCTGAGCTCCATACCTGTCAAACAAAAATAATACCCAAGTATGTGACCAAATATCTTTGGGAAACAGAAAATTTGCAAATGCGTATAAGTCATTTCAGGTTTGTATAAATAAAATTCCAGTGTTTGCTATATCTAATAGCTTAAAATCAGAAGAACACAGTTTTCTACATTTCCTTATGATCACTTAAAATCTTTCATTCACTGCTATTTCAGTATTGTTTCGTGAAATTGCTATATTATTTACAAATGTTTTTGTGTAAGTCTAATAAAGAAAGAAGCCATCCATCCATCTGCAAACAGCCCCAGCCTGCCAGAAAACTTTTATCTTAAGAGGAGAAACTGCGATTTAAACTCAGTATAACGTAAGCAGCCAGTGGAAAGAGTATGAACATTGATGAAGCTCTACCTCAAATTCGTGTGTACGGGGTTTACTCTTCCTGGTTTACTCTTCCCTCAGCCTTACAGACAGCCTCTGTTTCTTTGGTCTTTCAGTCTCAGTTTCTTTAACAGAGGTTCCCAGACTTTATTTACTCATGTACCCCTTCTTTTAGACTTTATAGCCATGGGCTGTAATATCTTTGTCCCAGGCACTCAGAAGCATCCTTGGTGGCCTGATTCCACAAACACATGTTAATAATATTATACACAGGGAGTGGGGCTCACATTTACACAATACTTACACAATCCCGAGTGGTGGCTATGGGAGGGCACCTTAATACAAATTAATCTAAAAGCTATTGCGGTGTAATAAACTGTTGGGAAGAAAAACTTTATAAACTTGCCATATTTTCTCGCACAGTTCTTAGGAAAATGGCTGACATCTGGAATGCGTGAAGTTGGTGGACACTGGCTTTTAATTGGAAGCATGGATGAACAGCTGCAAAAGGCAACGTAAACAAATTAGCCTAATTATAGGAACCTAATGGGTCAAGGTGTCCCATGCTGCACGTACCCTGTGGCTCCCAGGTCTCAGGCAGATAGTTTCATTTGTAAATACTACATCGTTAATCGCAGCAGCCTGTGTACATGAGAAGACTGGCTTAGAGTTTTTGGAGAAGAGCTGTAATAAAGTTTTCATAAAATCTGAGTTTTCTCTCTTGTCAGGGACTACTCTGACACTCCTTTCTTAGCCCCTGGGTGACCTCTGGAAGCAGAGCTAGCAACAGCATTTAGGCTCCATCTAAAAAAAACGTGACCCAACCAGCCCTGTACTACCCATTTTATTGCAGAAAACCCTTCCCTCCCCCCCTCGTTTCTTTCAGCAGTGATCTCACAACTGTCCTTAGAGCGAGTCATAGGGTTTGGGACTGGGTCAGTGAGATACTCCTATGAGAGGGAAGACCAGTCCCCAGCGTCATGTATAAAAAAAAGATGTGACATACAGACAGAGCAGCAACTTAACACCAAAGGGAGGTACAAAAAACATCCTAGTCCCCTCTTAAAAATGACCCCCTTAAGGTCTGACTATTTAGGAGTTAATTATCTGGGAGAAATGTGGCACGCTAAACCGCGAGTCTGAGCAGACTTTGACACGGGCAGTTTCCAGCTCTCTCTCTCTCTGGCTTACGGGATGTCTTTTGGCAAGAAGCTTTACCTCTCTGTGCCTCGTTTTGTCTGTAAGAATAACCTGATCTGTGGAATGTTTTGAGCTCCATAAAGTCAAACAAGCTGCGTAAGAGCTAGCTGTTAGGAACTCGCAGCTTTGAGCCATTAACTTCCCATGAATGTGGTATGAAGTAATTTAGGCCAATTAGAGCTTAACTTCTATTTCCCGTGTTTAAAAGCAGCACCTATGTAGTTGTGTATATTAGAATAATGTTAGTGTTCAGGATAGCTCTCATACTCTTTTCTCTAAACTTGGAAATGTTCAGACAGCCACATTTCCAACTGAATACCAGATACATACGTTTGCTTTGATAGTTATTCCGTAATTTTTACTTTGCTTCTGAAATGCTCCACAAACATAAGGGCCGGTCATTATGAGGATCTAACTTCTGCATGTCAGTAATAGCTTCATTGCAAGTCAGAAAACAAGATTCTTGCAAGATTTTAGATTTCCCATTAAATAGGTGTATTATCTGTCTGTTTGGGAGTAATGTAAAGGGTGTTTTCACTCTCGTAAAGCAGAGAGCTAATAAGAAAGGTCCTTGCAGAATCATTAACATGAATTCAGAAGAAGAAGTTTCTTTATTTGTAGCCTTCACTTTTCCCCTCAGTTTGTGCAGTATTCTGTATTTAATAGCTGTGCTAAAGATGAGTGAAATCTTGGCTCTACAGAAATCATTGGCAAAATTCCCACTGACTTCAGTGGGGCCAATACTGCTGTTAACTCTTCCCTACAAGGAAAATCCAGATTGCCGAAGGAACTGACCCGCCTCTGCTCAGACCACGATCCAGACTGCTTACAAGTTGAACTGACCTTGTGCAATTACTAAGGCTGTTATTCTTGAGAGTCTGCCAAATCCTTAAGACAAAGCTAGCATCATAAATTATCGCCAAACTTTTACCCTGCAGTAAACCAAACCTTCTCACCTCATAAGTGAAAGTACCTATACAGACTTACATCTTCCAGTAGTTTCACCAACAGTTTTGCTTTTATAGAAATGAAAAAGTTCATTCTCAGTTTCAGAAAGAAATTCATGTTTCCTAACTGATGAAATGTTTTGCCTTCGGATCTGACATTTCGGTATAAATACACTAAAATATACAAAATTTGGTGAAATATTAATATATTACTTTATATTTTCTGAAGCTATCAGAATTAAGGATGATTTAAATACATGTTTTCACCGGACCATTCATTACCATGCTTGCTTGTTCCCAACAAATCATAAAGATGACTTGTGAATAGAAAAAACCCCACTTAAAGGACATATTTGCACAAAATATGGAGACGCACAGATAACACTTCCACACCTTCCATCAAACACTTCACAATTTACTTCAGTAATCTACTGAAGTTTCCACAGTTGCTTAGTTACAGCGTGCTGTGATCCTCAGGTCTGTTCCATCTAGCAGCAGCAATACCAAAACCCAACACCGTTTTGTTTTCTTCATTTACTGAAGCCAGGGCGTAAGTGTCGGTCACAGCTTGACCTCATCCTGCATGTTCTGCTTCGTAACTATATATTGCAATCATGACCGGTTTGGTCGTACTGTGTTTTACACGGTGCATTGTGTGTAACTTAGTTCTGCCCATTCCCTGACCAAAACAGGAGGAATGAAAGCCAGGTCCTGAACCGTCACCAGGTGACGAGACACTCTGCATTCAACACGTACAGAAAATCGACCAACGTCGTCAGTGCAACAGAACCCCTAAAAATCCAGCCACGGCGAGTTCTCTGCAGTGACACACCGGGGATCTTCCGTATTTAAAGTGCTTTGCTCAGCGTACTGAATGCAGATACGTGTTAGTGGCCATTGAATAAATCTCCGTGTTCCCCTCAGAAGTCTTTCTACCTTTCTAGGTGCATTTTTCCTTTGAACTCTGGGAATTTTTGCAACACTGTTGTTGAACACAACACTGGTGTTCTGTTCCTAGGTGAAAGAAATTAGACTGTTTGCTCTGAACCAGCAAAACTAAGAATAGCTTTTAACTTCGCAAGAAACTGCCACTGAAGGAAATGGTAATATTTCTGTTGGAGTGGTGTAAGACGTTCCCACGAGATGGTATGTAGTCTGATTTCAATATAGCAAAACACTTCATCGGTTTTTGACAGCCTTATTGACTTCAGTGGGATTACTCACACACCTTAATTTGTATATAACCTTAAAGTCTCTCCTGAACTGGGTTATATAAAGCATCCTAAACAGAAAAGCTCGCTCATGCCTTTCATCTTCCAAAGTATGTGTTGGGAACCGTAGTCTTTCACTACTATTTCTCAAGTGCTATTTAAAAGCTAGCACTTGCCAGACTCCATCATGTGTCAAAAGAATCTTTTTCACATACACGGTACCCACGCCTCCTTCTGTATTTTCTGACAGCTTACACACTTTGAGGTCCTTTTGACTCCATTTGTTGTTACAGTGATCTATTTCCTTTTTTAGAAAAGCCAGCCTTACTAGAAACGTCTTTAGATTCTCTCCTGTTCTGTTTCTAGTAACAAAATCCATGCTGGAGCTCCTGAAGTTTTCACTGCTAGATTTCTGTTCAGCTCAGTACTCGGGAACAGGACATGAGTAATAATGCCAGCATTGCTCAATCTGTCTAAAACCGACCGGAGATTTTGAGAGCGTGGAACAGTCTGTTTCTCAGATACTCTGAGTTTCTTTCTTTCGTGAAGGAAGCAATGACCATTCTCCTTTTTCAAAGAGATAACTATCTTGTCATTGAACTTCTCTTCAGAAATTATTTTCTGGAAGAACAGACACAAGAGTGTGTTTGTATTTCAGGACAGTGAATCCTATATTCACTTTAATCTGGAGTGAAGACATTAGTAGACTACAGGCAAATGTACTGTCACATCGACACGACTATTGTTCATTGTGTTGGCTAAATGTAGCCGTTTCAGGCATAGTTATACATGGTAGAACCACTCCTTTATTTGATTACACAGACATCAGCTGTATACCGTAGAGTATCCGGCTTTGCCATTCTCATTTACCACCCAGGTTGTATTTTATTTGGAGGTGCTTTCGTGGTGCTCCTCTCCACTTCAGAGGACTCAGAAAAGGAGGAGCTGTTTTCCACCGTACATAGGACGATGGATTCACATTTCCTTTGCAATATGGGAGGTGTGCTGTCGGTATAGCACGTACAATTACATTTCTGCAATGACCTTTTAAGCACTCTTAGATATCCAAAGAAGATGACATGTATCTTTTGGGACATGACACAGAAAAATACTTAAATTTACTTAAATTACCACCTTCTCTTTTGACCCTAATACATATGAAAAGCACCCATAATTGTTTGTGAAACACCACAAAAATGCCAAGTTTGAGCGTGGATTTCTTTGCTTGATTATGTATTTATGAATATATGCATGCATTTCTATGCTGGCCTGGTTTTTGGATCAACACATCCCCATTTCCAGCTGAAATGTATGGGAAGTTAAGGTTCAATGTCTCTCAAAATGAAGAATTCCTGTTTAAAAGACTGTTTGTACGTTTCAGCAAATTAGATGGTTTTGCCTCAGGACTCCTGCACTCCAGCCGTAATTTCAGGGAAAGACTGAACAGATACATGGTCTAAAGTCATCCATGGCATGAAAGAAAACAGAAGTCATATCATGACCAAAAATGCAAAAGAAGTATAAATATACATATAAGTCAATATTCTCAGCTGTGTAAATCCTCGTGGCTCCACTCATTTCAATAAAACTGAGCCAATTTACAACAGAAGAGGATTTCCAGCTCTTGGTAGTATCCTACACATTTATGTATTTCTGTATGTACGATAGGAAGTTTACCAGTGTCTCTTCAAAGATATTCTAGTTAATCTCATTATTAAAAAAAAAAAAAAGAAAAGAAAAGCCTTTTTAAGAAATCCTAGTCAGAGTTTTGAAGCTTAGACTTGGAAAAATACCAATCACTGTAAAATCAGACTTTTAACACATCATGGTATAAAAATATTCTGACACTCCTTGTAAAAGTGGAGTTCGATTTAAAGTTCTTTCTGTTATTACATTTCCTACCTCCTTATGTCTGTCTTTTTTTTTTTTTTCCAGAGTTAAAACTTCGTAAAGCCTCTGCTTCAAATGGAAGAAAATCTGGTCCCAGATGTCACTAATTGGGAACATGTTAGTAGAGAGATTTAAACAGGGATGCCTGAAGTTACAATACATCATGTGGGATCTGACAACAGCTTATTTCACTAGACTCTTTCATTTAGTTTGTATGATAATAAGCTTTAAGTAGTCCCGTGCCAAATGCGGAGGATACATTTAAGGAGAAAATGGCATTAATACAGGTCCTCCTAAATGCTGTTAGTGTTTGCAATATACTGTACACAATGTCAATATCTCTTTTCTACCCATAGGTTTGGCATAAGCACAGATCAAAAAAGAAATTCATTAATCAAAGTATTTCGTTTCTCATATCAAGCAACCTGTTTCTTAACTTCTGAAGTTTGAAAAGTAAATTTACATTTAAAGAGTTAAGTGTCTTTCAGCAGATCATTAATTAAAGAACATTTAAAAATTGATTTTCTTTAATAAACAAGATATTTGAAGAGAGAAGGAGTAGTAGAACGAATTGCGGTTAGATCTTCATCACACAAAACGCCGAAGTGGCAGCATCACCGCGGAGTGCAGTGACTCCTGCCATGACCTGGAGCAGGCAAACATCAACACATGCCACTCGGCTTCCACCAGACAGCAAATACACACAAGCAGTGTGGTGAAGCAGAGAGAACAGATGAAGCGCAGCTGTGTGAAGGGATGGCCAGACATTCCCGCACGACCAGAGGCTGACGACTCATAACAGGTAATGCAGGTGTACAAAGGGATAGAAGCCACGGATGAAACACTCTGCTGTGCTGCCATTCAGGGCCTTCCCTTCCAGCTCTGTGGCCGTTAGCGTCTGTTAAGGGTCTATCCGGTCCCCACCCGAGGTGCTGCCCAAGCGGAATATGATTTTGTCATGGACCTTGAATAGGTCAGAAAGAAGAATGTTAGCTGGAGGCAAAAGGTACAAATGCTGTTTCTGTTTTTTTGATGTACATGCTGTGCCCAAAGCATTACTGGTAGTTACGAGTTGTACCTTAGAGTCATTATGGAAATTAAACTAACACTGTGTTTCATTAATCAAATAAAAAATACTATGATAATGCAAATCAAGATTATAGCATTTTTACAATTCTCTCAATCTTCTAGAAACACTAAGAGAAGAAGAAAGAGACTGTAACACGCCAAAGTAATTTAAAAGCATTTCTTTTTGTTTTCACCTGCTGTGTCTCCTTTCAAACAGCCAGTTTGGCTTCCCAGTGAGGAACAGGAAAAGTAAACCTACTGTGCTGATTTAGTAATTTTAAAGCTACAGTCAGTTCATATAAAAGATACCCACAGAGGCACAGGTCTTAAATCTGTCCTACAGGAGCAAGAAAACAAGGCAATGCAACTTCTGCTGTAGGCTAAAATTTTCATTCTCCTGAACTAGCCATTTGCAACACTTTAGAATCTGAAATTCAAAAATATTTGCCTGTACTAAACCCTCTGATGCTTTTAACACTATGAGAGACGATAGAGTGGAGTTTTTTGGCAATATGCCTGAATCTAAACACGTATCATCTGTTGGCAAAACAGAAATTGTTTGGTTATGTCAAAAGTGGCGTACATTACTTTAAGAAACTGATCTTCTGATCTTCAGCGAGGAATTTAAACACAACCATAACCTTTAAGTACCTGAACAATGCTCTTAATCAAACAAGGCAACTCTTGTTTCTTCACATGCGGAGGCCCAATACGCAGGAATAGATGCACTCTGTCCTACAATTTAAGTAATATGCTAAAATATAAAAAAATTCGAAATGCCTTCAAGCAAGGTGGCTAATAGCATTATTTATTACAGCTTGAGAAAGAGAAAAAAAATAAAAAAGGAAAATTATGACCTACACGGCTTTTATTTTTAGACCCGAGTCTTAGATGAATTGTTGGTAGCAAAAGTCTTAAAGAGTTTTTCCTCCTTCATTCAAAAATACTCTTATTCCAACTCAAAATTTTAGGATTTTTGCACGTTAGTATTTAATAGATGTACAGGCCAAGAAACAGGCTGTTGTCTACTACCTGATACTGCTTTATTGCACAGAAATGTGACGTTAAGAACTAGAGTGATGTGCTAACCTTACAGATGATTCTGAGGATTGAGGGTTAATATACACTGCAAACAACAAATAATATAAGCAAAAGCCTTAATGTAGTAAGAAATGTCCTAATTTTATCAGAAATCTTGTACTAGATTGCTAGATACACCGTACACATAAATATACTAATTTTCTATTTAGCCAGCAGCAGTCTTCTTTGGGTGCAATGCAGAGTCTCGGCTTATTTGACTGAACTGAGTAGGCATATTAATGATGAAGAGTGTGGTAGAACTTGGGTAAGACAGTGAATTTTCCCTGGCTAGTGAGTGAATAAATAGTGATTTCGCTACTTATCCCTTCATTAGTAATTTTATGCTAATATAACAATATTATTTTCAAAATCCTAAACTTGCATAAATCTCATTAAGTTGAGCAAAAAAGAGATTTAGTTGCTATAACAGCATTAAGCTGAAGATAATAATGTAAAATACGCTCTTCTGAAATCCATGGAATTCATTAAAGAAAATGTCATGCATTGTAGCTGTGGTGGACTGAATGTTAATCTGCTGCATATGCTTAGGGAATGTCCATTCATACACAAATTCTCAGATGAAATATTTGAAAGCATTAATATAATCTTGGAAAGCAATATTCTTCTTGATCTTCAACTGTTTAGCTTGAGGTTTTACGAAATATATGCATTAAGGAACCACAAAAATTTTTGTTGAGTCTTAGATGAATGAAAAAACCACAGCTGACTCTTCAGAAACAGACATTCCAAAGGGCTACACGCTCCGGAGTGTTAACAGGAGCCCCAGTGAATCAGCAAACGCAGAAAGCACTATTCTGCTTATATACCTTCCTGAAACAGCCATGTCTCCTGCAAAATCTTGATTAACATCACTTTTTTTAAATTTTCAAAGCCAAAAAAAAAAAAACGGAAACATGAGTTTCTACTCAGGCTGTAAGAAAAGAGCTATGGCAGCTTAGTAGTCATAAAGAGACGAATTCCTAATTGAAGCGCAAAATTTTAACTGGAATTGTAACTCTCTAATATTACCTGTACGTTATTTTATGCCCCAGTTTTCCAGGACAACAAATACAACGAGGTATCTAAACCTGACCGCAATTCAGTCAGATGTGGACACCAGGCTTCCTTAATGTCTTATGAAAATATCAGCTCTAATTCTTACTTAGATATCCAATAGCCTAACAACACCGAACACCACGTGCCCAACAATGTCTAACTGGGTGACTTTGGTCTTTACTGTTTTTAAAAAGGAGAAACCTATTTTTGTCAATTCTTTCATTCCCAACATGAGCGTTCACCATCTCAACCTAAGCAGAAGAAATGAGGCTTGTATAGGATCAGAACTGCACCGATGGTTTCACACCAGCGCTCTGTTTAACCCAGTATATGTTTTTCTAACAGGAGCCCTAAGTGGATACTCCGCGAAGAGCAACAGAGAAAAAACAGACTTGGCTGTCCCTTCAACAGTCTCTCAGCCTGCTATTACATTCGGGTCATGCAATTTCCTGAGCTTCATGGATTTTTTTCTGTTTAATAATCTTCAGTGTATTTCTTTTCTAAGTGTTTGTCCACTCTCCCCTAAAATACACGTAAATTTGAGCATCTACAGTGCCTTTTGGTGAGCAGTTCCACGGGTCTACTACCCTTCTGCATAAAGAACAGCCATACTCTATTTGTTTTGAAGTTTGCCAAGCCAGCTTCATCTGATGATCCTTAGTTTTTGTACGAGAAGAGGCAGCGAGCAGCTGATCTGCATCAGCTGTTCCCATGAAAGCTGTATCTGTCATCAGCCCTCTAAATCACCCTTTTCCAAGGGAAAAACGCCTGGCCTGCTAATCCACCCCTACTACAGAAACTCCGTAACTTCATCACCTTTTTGCCTTCTCTGAACATTTTCCAGTTTTAATATACTCCTTTCTGAGATGAAGGCATCAGAAATTGGGCAGTATCAAAAACATGGTTGAACTATAAATGTACATGGTGGCATAATGGTGTTCTCTGTTCTGTTTTCAATCCTGAAAATGCCTAATAGTTCCTTTTGGTTTTTGACTGTCATGGAGCAATGAATCAATGTTTTATGAAACTAAGATCATAGCCTTAGAATTTTGCTCGAGCAGCAGGAACTGGTGCAATTTTATGTATGATTCTAGAGTTGTTTCCTCTGTGTGTATCACTTCACATCTGTCTACACTGAATTTCAACTGCCATTTTATCACCCAGTCACTCAGTTTTGTAAGTTCTTCATCAGTCTTCTCCTTTCTACCCTGAATTAACCTAGTATCTTCCACAAACTTTCGATCTCATTGTTCACATCTGCTTCCAGGTTATTTATGAAAATGTTGATAGAGTAGCGCCTAGCACAGACTGCTGCTGGACTTTGCAAATGACCACTGTCTAGTGCAAAACCGACTTCTCCCACTTTCCACCTTCCTTAGTCGGTATTCTAGTCAATTGCTTAGCTATACAAGGACGTTCATTTTTGGTTTATGGCCGATTAATTTTCTCAAAAGCTTTGAGTGAGGGCCTGCTTTGAACGCCTTACACATCTACGCAGACTATACTGCCTGGGACACAAATGTTTAGATCCTCTGGAAGGTCACCCAGAGTTCTGTAGGGCAGAATTTATTCATGGCAGCCATACTGAGTCTCATATGTAGATCATATTTAGTTAGGTTTCCACTCATCTTAATCTTTATTACTAATTTAAAACATAATGCTGTGTGGAACAGATGGCTGCACATTATAAACATTAACAAATCAGCATTTCCAAGCCCAAACAGGTAACATTTTTGCATATGGGGGCAATAAGGCAAAGAAAGGCGGGCAGTGACTGGTCAGCACTGAAGTGTGGAAACCATACGGTAAGCGTCACAAACACTCTGAAAATACTGCTGGGAAAGTGACAAGCAAGGAGCGTGTTACAATCACAGCATTCTTACCATAAGCTTCGAAAGAGGCAGCGAGAGCAACAAGATGAAAATCAGAGTACTTTAGGGGCTTTCTATTGCTGGGTCTTTGGCAATAGAAGCTATGCAAGAGTGAAGAACATTTTGATCTATAGTGGTTATAATAACAATACTAGTTACAATTAAACACTACTGCACAGAAAAAAAAGTGTGGAGGTTTTTAAAATTTACTTATTTTTAAAGCTTAAAATGTACTGTAATCATTTGAGACTGTGATAAGTTGTAGGTTTGATTTGTTTGCAGGGCATCTCAAACAAAAAGCATCTTCAGCATAAATACATTTTTTGTCTAAAAGAGTAGCAAACCTCCGTATCTGTTCAACTTCATTCAAATAACCATGCCAATGTCTGTTCCCACCCCAATCTGCAGTAGAGCAGGCAGACATTCAGTACCCCACATCCTTTTTATACCTCAAATTAAGAACTGGCTGATGGAAAGGAAATCTTTTGCTTTTAACATTCCTTTAAGATCAAGTCCAACCGTTCACCCTGCACTAAAAGGGTCCCCCAGCGCCACCTCTACATGTCTTTTAAATACTTGCAGGGATGGGGACTCCACCACCTACTTGGGCAGTCTGTTCCAACGCTTCACAACCTTCTCTGTACAGAATTTTTTCCTAATATCCAACCTAAATCTACTCTGTTGCAACTTGAGGACACTGCACTTGTTACATGGGAGAAAAGCCTGACACCATCCCCCCCACCCCCACCTCTCTACAATCTCCTTTCAGGCAGTTGTAGAGAGTGATGAGGTCTCCCCTCAGCCTCCTTTTCTCCAGGCTGAGCAACCCCAGTTCCTGCAGCTGGTCCTCATTACACTTACTCTCCAGACCCTTCTCGTAAGACTTGCTCCCTAGGCCCTTCTTTCAACACGCTCCAACACGTCAATGTACTTCCTGGCCTACGGAAGAAAGGACAGGCCACTCGTGAGGACTATAAGGGTTCTGCAAGTCTATGCAGGGAGAAAATTATTATAAGCACTCATCAGAAAACAGAGGACACAAAAAACACCAAGATCCCACTATTGACTTGAATCACTTTGGATGCGGACATGAACCACTTTGAACCAAAATTCACAATATCTCTTCAACGTACATCTCCTTCAGGACTCCAGAAAAGACAGACATCATTTAAATCAGATCAGTAAACTTGTATATTGATGCAGCATAAAAACTATTGTACGTATTATACACGTGTTTTCTCTGGACATTCAAGAAAATTCACCTAATACTTAGAAACACAACTACACTTTCCATGGAAAGTAAAAGTAAAAAAGAGTTCTATGGTATCTAGTTTGTGCACAACTTACTCAGCGCCTGAGGTTTTAGCATTCGAATCTCCTCTTTTTCTGGCACACAGTCATTCAGATCACAGTATGTTAGTGCTGTTTAGTCAGATGATTAGAATTTGATTATTCTGTGCATCTAGGACCTCATGTTTTAGTATATTAAAACTATTAACATGGCTCCATTCTGAAGATAAACAACAGTTCCTAGACACAACAACAGCTTTTGTTTGCAAAAATATTTTTTACTGAATCTGAGCAGCATTTGAAAACCATACATTCTTTAACGTTACTTGCCAAGAATGAGAACAGCATTTGGGCTGCAGGCCTAGTGACATCATTGCTGAAGAATGAAATTATTTCCCCATCTACTTAAAAAAACCTGGATGCTATATAATGTTTAGAAAAGGTAACCTCCATTGTCTTTCGTCTTTGTAGTCAGGCTTATCATTAACCGTGCAAGTGTGATCCCCTCTCAGCTTTATCTGAACTTCTCTGAGCAGCACATTCTTCAGTTCCTGTATTCCAGCCACGCTGCTTTTCTACCTCGTTTCTATCTACACTGCAGTTAAGTTTCAGTTGTATCAATATAACAGATTTGGGACATTTCTTTTTGCTATGCATTAACCTGTCCCAAGACACTTCTTTACTTTTTCTTCCTCCTCTCCATCTAGAGGGATTAACATGATGGTCTTTTCCAAACTCCTGTTCTTACTACCTGGTTCAAAATAGTAATTAGTCGTATCAGCCTGATCCCACAGGGCCATTATTTCAGCTGAGCAAATAGACCTGTTTGAAAAGAGTCCCCTTTCAAGGAATGCAAACAGACCTGTTTTAACAGTCCACTTTCAAGGAATGCTTTCTTCAAACATCTCAAAATCCTCCTAATCATACCTTGAGAATCACGCATTATTCATTATTTTCACACAGATGAGAATAATTCATTAGTTTACCTCCGCTTCTTACATCTTTCTTATTCAGCTTGGTATAGTCACCTTCAACCTGTTCACCAGAATTGAGAGTTATTGCATACCCTGATACAAAGAACAATCAGGAGACTCCATGCCAATATCACCAGGATGTTTTTACCCCAATTTTACATCTCTGATTCTGGCGAGCTACACATACGTATTTCAATATCTACTCTCACAAATGGCTTCTCTATTTCTATTAATCGTTCACCATCTGAGAGGTCTTGGATGTTTCGTTTAATCTCTCTCTTTCATTCTTTCTTATGTTTTAGATCATTAAGTCTTCTAACCCTTTTTCCAGTCCTCTGCATGTCATCTTTTTCCCTTTTCTACTTCATTTTCTGTTTATCCCCATCACCCATTTTTCTCATGCAGTTAATTTCTTACATTGCTTCTCCATATTTTCTTCTCCTGTGTTTCACTTGCCCATTTTTAAAATATCATTGACTGGCTCTTCCATTGCTAAGTTCATTCTGTGATGCTAAAGACAGGAAGCAAACTGTTTCCCTGAATTTGCAAGCGGAGACTTTTCTCTTTCCTTTTGTTTGTTGCATGTCTGCCATTTCCCCCCACTCCTCCATCACACCTGTAAACTCTTCCTACACCTTCCTTTAGAGGCACACTGCCCTCAGATTTTCTCCATTATTTCTAATGAGTGATGGTGTACGTAGGAATACTTTCCCCCACACTTTTCCCCACTTTACATAACACATTCCATTTCTGCGTCATGCCTCAATGCTATAATCGCTTTGGTAACTATCGAAATCTTATCTTCTTATTCCTATGATTTGGGAAATAAAATAAATGTTTCTGACCAACTTGTCCATTTCTTCCTCTTTGCTTGCTTTTTTGTCTGGCTGCTTTAAAAAAAAAAAAAGCAAACACCACCACCACTAAAACACCAAACAAAAACCGACCACAAACAATCAATACCAAAACTTTATGCCTAGGTCATCTTTCCTCGATGTGAGGCAGCATTCCCCTTTGACCAAGCTGCATAAAGTAACATTATATTTTAAACTGTGATTCCCTTCCAGAAATTAATTTCTAAAGGCATGGATTATGTAAATATTACAGTTAAGCCTGAGACACAACAGTCAAACAACCTACTACTGCATCTGCAGTTTTTCTTTAGAAAAACAATCAAATTTAAAAAACATTACAGTGTTTTTCTCTTCTTAGAACAGATCTGGCCTAGCAGAGCATCCTTTAATTTGAGTGCACTGTTTGAACAGGGTATGGAACAGATAAAAATAATAAAACATGAGATTGCTCAATTAAGAATTTTAATATGTCTACAAACTTCTGTATATTTCAGATTGATTCATCCAGAGTATCATCGGCTGGTTGTATTAAACTGTGCGTAGTACTGGCCTGTTGGAAAATTTGAATATTCTTCTTCTTTGAGATAAATGTTCCTAGTAATAAATACAAAAAATGTAGTTAGTAAATGTTCTCATTATAACTTAGAAGTAGAAACCTAAAGATGATGTAATGCATAAACACTCATAAATGCTTATAAAATTCAGAATTATTAGAAATGGAATTTAATGTAACTAGACCTTTCGCTCCAAAATGTACACCACTTCTCAATATAACAAATTTTTATTTTCATTCTAAAATAACCTTCCAAAACTCTCACAGTGAATAACTAAATTAAACACAATTTTGAATTTCATATTAGGAAAGCATCAGGTACTGGAAACTCTTTTGCAAAGTGTATGTATGCATGCATGATGGAGAGAAAAAAAAGACTGCAAGAACAGAATACTGAATCACTTGATTCCTCCTTTCCCACTAGAATAGATACAAGACCTGTCTATCAAATCACATGCAGTGGTTAGCTGAAGAATCATCCAGTTTTGTCATACGCAATGGAGAAGCTCATTTGTGTCATTAGCTTAACCCTGAGCTATCAGAAACTGGCAGTTCTACTGATATCCATCCTTTTTTTGTTTCAGAAAAATAACGCAAATTAAAGAAACCTGTACTGGTTTACACCTGATAAATATATTTATCTGCATAGTTTATTGTATTTATTCTCTATTTTGCCATCTATAGATACACTGTTGTCAGTGGAATGCTTTAAGAATTTCAGCTACTAATTCATACACATGATTCAGTAACAATCATAACCTACTTTCTGAAGACTGTTTACAGAGTACTGAAAAACAGAATTAAGCTGAATTAATTTATTTAAAAGTATAAACTTGTAACAAGTATATTAAAAAAAAGTAACGAACAATACAAGTAAAAAAGCTCTTTGAAAGCCATGCTATGGTGTTAATGGTAAAGAGTTTTACTTGATAAGAAGAAAATCCTTTTGGTCCTTACTTGGATTTCTGCTCCCGAGAGAGCTCTGCATTCACATAATCTAAAGCTTGGCGGCGTTCCCGATTCTGTCGTTGTTGTTGCCGTTCTAAAATCAACTGCGCTCTTGCAGCCTGTATTCTTTGCCTGTCCCATTCAGCATCTCTTTGGTGTTCTTCCTCTTTTAGTCTCTACAGGAGTGAGAAAAACGCTTCATTTTTTCTTTGTTCAAAGACGAAACAGTCTGTATAAAGTATGATTAATAAACTCATCCAGACAAACTTGCTTGCCTTTACTGAATGCTAAGGGTAGCATTTGAAATATGGAGAAAAAGTAAGGACTTCTACACGAGGTAGCAGCACACGCATTAGGCAAAAGTAAGACACTGCAGATGAGAACGCTACTCTTTTCCAGGGAGCCAGACAGACTCCTGCCTTTGCATGACGTAAGAAGGTTATGAGCTGGTGCCTGGTAGAAGTAAGTTAATCAGTATGTTACTATTTCTCTCTGACATCTTAGCTCTCTAAAAACCCAGGGCAGCAAGACAGGGTTTTTTCTAAGTTCTTGTTAGCAAGACTTGTAATTTCTTGAGGTCAACAGTTAAGTAGACATTAGTGAGGCTATGGTTAACTCAGTGTAATAACTGAGAGGCCAACACTAGATGAGTAGACACAAACTATTGTTTCCTCTGCTCCTGTTATACCGTCACTTCCTCACTTCTTGTCTGATATACCATTGAAAAAAACCATGTCTGCAAAAAACCTCACTTTTCTTGGTGGGGCTCATTTCCTGCCAGCTTGGCTTGAGGGTCACATGAAAGCCAGGAAAATGACAATTCCATCTTCAGCTTAATAACAGCAATAGATAAAACATAGTGTAGTATACAGTATTGTAGAGATTAAAAATTAAAATTGAACAGCTATTCGTTAGCTGTTATGAATCTAGCCTTTGCACTGAATGTGGTAAGTAGCTTCACGCTTAGCGATACCTAGGCCTCTACACTCACGACTGCACACAAAGGGCCGATTTCTTCATTTTGACTGCTTCCTTCCATGCACCTTTGAAGCAGCAATTATTAGCAATATTTAGTTGTTCTGTTGTAATGCTATCTCAGACCACAACTCATAGCTGCACGAGATGGTAGAGGGAAATTCCGTTGCATTCATGAACTTTTAAAACCACGAAACATGCATACACAGGATCCCTGGACCTGCTCTATTTGTCTTGCTCACGTACCCATGAGCACGAGAACACTGCTCTGGCCTGCTCTCCTTTCACCCTCAGCTCCTGGCTCTTCTCCCATGTGGAAGAGCCAACACCTGCTCATACCTTGCAGGCAGCTTGCGCAATCTCAAGTCCTAAACTGCACCATGAAGCCTTGGTCTTGGGCTGTGCAGGACACTGTGCTCCTCAGCTGGGGCACCATGGACCATGCTTCAAGATCCCGTGGGCCCCCTGACCCTGGGCTCCACAGCAACCTTCCTCCCAGCCCAGCTCCAGGGCTCCAACCTACTCCTGCTGGTCCATGACATTTCCCAGCTGCTTCAGAGACACTGTGTTCAGTTTGATTAAAGTTTGGGTAAAATTCAGATCAATGGAAAACACAGTCTTATAATGGGATGCACAGGGCAAACATTAATATTTTATTCTACAAGCATTCCCTGTGTTATTATTACAATCAGGAATACAGAATATGCACGTAAGCTTAAATACCAGTTTCTCCACAACTTGTTGCTGCTGAGAGTAACGGATTGCCATCAGCTGCTCCCGATTCATTCCCTTCCATCGATCTGCGATCACGCGGTGTCTACCAAAGGAACTGACTGCTTGTTCAGGGTTTTCGGAAAGTAAGTCTCCTTGAAGGAGGCTGGAAATTTCATCCATGTCTTCTTTCATTTTTTGATTCCTTTCCAACTTCTTTCTCTCAGCTAGTTCAGCAGCCTAAATTCAGTAAAGAGAGAGAACTGACAGTTTTTCCAAGAGAAAATACTAAGGGATGCAACAAAATTAGTAATAACAGATTTCTGTCCAACTTGCTCACAGCTGTCAACAGCAACACATACAAATACTGTGATGATGGTCCTATTGGTTAAGATCAAAAATCTAGTAGACATACATTTATTTAATGTCATATCACATACAAGTGATTTTGAGAAAAATAATTTTGTTTTATAAGAAAAGCCAGAATTAAATAAAATACAATTTCACATTTATCCACAAGCAAATACCCATTGATATGTGGAGGCCAGACACAATATGGAAGAAATTCACACTAAAAATTTACAATCTTGAATCACTAGGCTTGATATATATTACATAAAATGTGAAGAACTTTTAGGCACTCAAAACAAGCAGACAGCAGATGCCTACGGTAAGCCTGAAGATGCAGCCTCGAATCTGTTCCCTTTGCTGATACAAAATGTCAGCTTGAATCAGATTACGTGAATATCTGTAGCATTAGAAATCATAACATGCATTTCTATGAAAATCACTGTTCCTATTGTCCACTATAAGATCGTAGTCTCCTATTTGGAGGAATTCGTCCTCTTACAAGATCCCAGAAAGCAAATATGATGATTTTATTTTAAAGTAATTACCTTCAAAAGAAGGATTAGACTAAGTAAACTAACTGAAAGTAGAATGATAATGCTATGCATCATCCATTTCTAACCCTGTCTCCTTCTTCTGTAATGCGTAAACAAAACATCTGGAACAGTGTACAGTGCTGGCTTCCATCGGGACAGCGGACAGGTAGTCTTCTTCCGCTATGACACAAGGAGCACAGATTGCCAGGCCTCTCTCATATCGCTTTATGTGTGTATCTTGACTGCAACAGATCAGCGGATACCTAGCTCTCCAGTTTGTCCAAGATTGTCTCACGCTCTGTTCAAAAAATCACTGGCTTGAGAATATTCACTTTATGAGTTAAGTAGAACACCTCCGTACTTTTCTTGCCAATTAGTAGTTCACTGGTTAGCATGAACTCATGTTTAGAAACATGATGGATGAGGATAAATGAAAAATTAAGGGTTATGCATCAAGAAAATCATAGCAGGAAAAACACTCCTCTGTGGCATATACGGTGAAGTTGAAAATTAGTAGGCAGAGTAGCCAGAAGAGATAAACCACCGAGAACGACAGGACTATCTAAACACACATGTGGGAACCTGTTCCTTTGCAAATGTTACTGAGAAGAATCCTAACGCAGCAAGCACAGTGATCTATGCCACCAGAGGAGACTGCTAACCTGGGTTTCTCTCTACACTTATATTTATAGACTTGGAGTTTGGTTGACAGCAGTTCTCCCTAACATCAGGCCTGCCGAAAGAGCCACTTCTGTTTGCTCTGAGCAAACATGCCCAACAACCTGCCAGGGAGTTACCCGAAAAAAATCACAAATAAAGTACCATAACTTAGATTAATAAATTCCATGGCTAAAAACAGCCCTGTGGTTTCCATTAAAATAACCGAAGTATTTGATGTGCAAACAAACTAATAAAAGAAAAATGGAAAAACTCAAGCAAATCAAATTTCAAGTGGCAAAACATCAACTTCAGATCTGGTAATTACTGGCTCTGCCATCATAACACAGAATAATAAATTGGCAACGAAACGCCACTTTTATATCTCACTGAAGTCAGTAAGTGCAATTCTTACAGAAGTTTAAAGCAATTTTTAAAATCCAAAATGTGCTTCCCTGAAGGTTTTTTCTTCATCCAGAATAATAAATAACTTGAGAGTAATTACAACACTACAATTTCCAAGGAAAAACAAACAAGCAAGCAATAAACCCCAAGATTTTCAATCATCCAATATTTTTGGGACACTGAACCAGAATATCAGATATATACTTTTAGCTTACTAATACTATGAATAGAGCAAATATTTTTAGTTCTGAAAACACTCAGAGTAAATCACATTTAACTGAAAGTCAGTTTGGATGGACCTCACGTATTTACTGGCCTTGAAGCTTAAAATGTGTAATTTTTATTTAGATGACTTTATTAATATCACTCCACTGTGATCTAGGGACAGATCCAAAACAGGCTCTTAGAGCTTGCAGTCCTACCCTCCTCATTAAGAGGGAAAGCTGAAAATCTCTGAGCTGCCTGGGATTCTTACTGGAGGAAACTCTCAGCTCTGTGCATAGCCATCCATGTAGCACGACTATGCAATGATTAATGACTCTGCAAAAGAAAGATTTGAAACTTGCAAAATGCATCAGATTTAACCTATCACATCAAATCCCTAATGAAACATAATTCATTGGTATAACATGGGAAAAAAGAGAAATAAATACATGCCCCATTTATTTTGATTTGTGATCCAACATTATGTAACTTCCCTACTACTAAATGCACACCAGTTGAGTAGAATGTATATGCCCAAACATAAAAAACAAACAACCAAACAGAAAACCACACACACAAACCTCCCACTCCATCCCTAAACCCTGTTACAAATTCCAGAAGTTTTATGTGGAATCAGTTGGTATGACGACTATTATTTGAGGTACTACTGCCACCCTAAGTGCACCAGCCACTTCGGGTACTTTTGCAGCTATTTATACAAAACACCGTTCAGTAGCCATGACTTCAAGCAGCAAAAGCTTTTTCAATTACCTTGGGCTATCTATAAACAAAATTATATGCCAAATGTGCCCTGAAAGGCTCAAGCAACACGTACAAAGACTTGCACGCTTACATACTTAAGCCAAAAGATACCATACTTGATGTAGTTAATTTTAATATGACTTACTCTGATGTGACTAAATAAAGCCAAGTCACACCAAATATAGTTTAACCAAACCAACAGCATCCATGTAGCCCTTTTAGCTGTAAAAATAAGTTGAATAAAAGAAAAAAAAAAACAAAAAAATCTCTGCAGTAAGTTGAAGAACCAGAGCATGGCAGATAAAGGTACTAAGACAGATAGGAAAGGTTCATGTCATGTTTTAATAGGTTCCAAAGCATGCTTGGTAAACAGCCAAAAAGTCGTGTACAAAAATACCAAGAAAGCAGCCAAAGTTCTAGAAATGGTGGTTGTGGGGAATTAATGTAAGCAATAAAGACAAAAGCTCCTGGTAGTAATTTTTCCACACAAGCAAAAAGAAAAGCAGGCAGACACAGCTAAGATTACTCGATGACTGATACAAAAGCAAAGGCAGCATGGGAGACTTTTGCTGAACTACAGTGTACAGATTAACGTTCCCTGAGAGACTGCGGAGTTGCTGCTGCCCTCTGGTCAACAAGCTGAAAACCAGGAGGAAGAATTTTGACAGAGGGTAACTAGATCCTTGGAGAGGATAAAATGAATAAATTCTATCTTCCGGTGACTAAAACAACCTTGGAAGTTAGATGTTAACAAATCTCTCTGAAAACATCATCATTCATTATACTTTTGCACAGCTTATTTTCTTTCTGTGCCTCCACTTTTTTTTTTAAAAGCAAACCAACCAACCCAATATTAATTTACCTGAGTTCTATTGAAATCTTTAGTAGCTGCACAAATAGCACGCCTGTTTTCTTCTTCTTTTCGTTGTTGCTCCATAATCTTGTGGTCAAGTTCAATCCTATTCTTGTCATAAAGATCATCTAAATTAGATTAAAATGAAATTTAGTCAGTATTTATCACCTAATGTGCCACATGAGTAAGCAACTATAACAGAGGAAGTGAGAGAGAGAGAGAGAGGAGGTACAGATAGAGTAAGCTAAATTACATAATTATTTCCAAATCCTACCACCAAAGCTTTCCATCTTGGAATTTCAGGTGACTCATGAACTCAGTTTGTTATGAAACTCGTCTTAACAGTTAGACAAAGTTAAGATGAAGGAGTATGTTAAGTACTGCAGAAAAAATTTTTCATGACAAGCTAGAAAAGAACCATCAGTATTATTTTGTCTGCTCTAGAACAGCAAAAATTGGACAATTTGGTCTGATGAAGTAATCATACCATCTAGCACACAAAATGTAGATTTTTTTTTAGAATGCTCTGACACTTCATTTGAGAAGGACAGAAATGAAACCTAGGTGATATAAGAATCATCACGTATTATTAAATATAGATTTCCTAAGTCAGATACTGAATATATTACAGCTTGTAAAGTAAAAACTGCTGCAGTATTTCTAACAGTTAAATACTGAATATACTAAAACAATGCTATGCCAAATTAGTCTATTATTGGCATAATAGACTCTGCCATATTTTTTCAGATACATCTGAATTTCAGAAAAAGCAAATTAAAACCTTATTATCTTCTTCTGTTACCTGCAAATTTTTGATCAGCTAATGCATTCTTCCTCTCTCTCTGTTGCTGAAGAGACCACTCCCTAAACTGCTCCTTTTGAAATTTCATCCTCTGATCATAGTTTAAGTCTTCACCCATAAACTTCTGCAAGCCAGATGCAGTACATCGAGGATCACTATCCGAAAGTCGGGCAGGTCTATCCTTCTTCAGGGCTTGCGGATCAGACAGGTCAAATTCACGTCTTGTTTCTGGCTTCTGAAAATTCTTCCGGAATTCATTGGTAGCCTTATTAATGTTTCTGATACAATTTTTCTGACGTTCTTCTAACATACATGTGATCTTGTCATTTTGCTTCATTTCATTAGCTAGAGAAAAATGAACACAATGAAAATACAACACTTAGAGAAGTGTCACAAAAGTGCACACTTAAGATGGAAAATAAAATTTGCAAGAGAAATAAATAGAATAAGTCTTCAAACTTTTATACCTTAGGAAAGAGCATTTGATCTCTGAATAGCAGTCCACAAAACACTCCAATGTTAGTCATATTTACTTATAAAATACTTTCAATTTTTTAATTATCAATTCTCTTATGAATGTTACAATGAAATATATGCAAATAAAAAAACCAATAAATACTTCTGGAACTATGAGTTTTCACTTGATTAAAACTTGCAGTAACACACGAAATGTACTGTATACTAAATCTTCCCACTTACTCTTAGTTTACAGTTACAACTGAAAGACATTAAGTGCTTATTAAGAACCAAACAAAAATTGGGCTCTCAATGAAAGGAATACTGATTTTTCTAACCATAGCACTAAAATAATTGGCTGGCACTAACAGTTTCTGAAGAGCTTAAAAGCTCTTGCCCGTTTAATCAAAATGCTGTAATTGATTTAAAGAAAAACAAACACCACCAAAAAAACCCCCACCCAAAGCTAGACATTCTAGCCATTTGAATATAATGTACAAGAAAAAGACGATTTCTTTTGTTGCCAGGCTACACGTTGCTTCTGGCAGTTTCCTAGGAGTCGCAGTCTGACAGGAATTCTGCCAAGGAAAATCACAAGCAGCTGTAGCAGCACAGCATGGAAGCTGGCAGCTCCATTCTAGCTCGTTTTGAAATCCACAGAGAGCTCAGTCTGTGGGACCTTCTCACATGATACCACAGGAAAGCATTCCAAACACAGAGGGCCACAAAGAGTTTTGAGGTCAGAGGACTATGATGAAATATTTGTGTGGCTACACGTTCTGACCCAGCAATGGCTCCTACTTGCAGCCATGCTGTACATGACTCATGCTTCCAGCAATAATAATCTATATATTATATTGAAGAATGGCCAGACAGCACGTGGGCTTACTCAACAAGAAAGCAATCAAATTTGCCACTACTATTCTGAAAAGAACAGAATTAAGTAATTGATACTTTTTTAAAAAATGCTGTTATCGTCAGGTCTCTAAACAAGGCTATTTGTCAACATTTATTAAAAGGAAACACTGAAAATTCCAGCCTATGAGGAAATGAATACCAGTTTAATCCTGTCAATGTAAATCTTAAGACACCAAGGAAAACACATATTGTACCAATGGAAATGTAAGAACATAAGTAAGTCTATGCGATCAGTTTGTACGTCTGAATGCAGAGAAGAGCCTACAATTGTGCTTATACATATATATATACGTTGATTGACAGATTTGTATAGATAGAGCTATATAGCAAGATTCAAGGGGATAGGCTCCATTTAGAAATACAGCAGTCTGAAGTACGTGCAGGGAAAAAGCAAGCAGGGAACAGAGGGTAAGCTACATTTAACTCTTCACAGAAATACCAGATATCTATGAATATACCAAGTTCTTCATTTCGTGCTTTTTCAGCTGCTTCTTGAATTCTCCTATCCTTGACCTGTGTATCCAATGCCTCCTTATCAACCTATTAAAATGAAAAAAACCAGCTATGTTACTATGTTTGAACAACTAAACCCAGGCATTGTCAAGCTGCATTGATTCATAGTTGTACAAGATAGATATAAAACCACTACCAGAGTATATACACATCAGTATTTAATGGAGATAACAAGAAGAAAATCCAGGAACAGCAATTTTCTTGTATGCTTGCTTTGCTTTAATTGTGATAGGTATATTCTTGCACCGAATCAGAACAAAACATCACATTTACATAATATATAGAGCTATAGACATTTTAAGCTGCATTACACAGAATACGTTTTCCCTACTGTAGCTGGCATTTTTACTTTTTCTTAATATTCTGGATTCATTTATAAAACAGGTAAATATTTTGACAGTCAAGATGACAGGAAGTCGTAATTAGTTCAGAATTAAAAAAATATAGATGGTTCACTGAAGGTACATTGAAGAAGTAAGGAGAAATGGAAAGAAACTTTCCAGCCTTATCTGATAGAGTGGGATTAATGTACCTGCCAAAATGCAGTATTGGGTGCCATTCAAGATATGTGCAGACATCTACACTGAGCTGAAAGATACGGTATATAATATTCACATCCCTGGAGATAACACCCTAAGGCACATCTTCAAATGGTAGCAGCCACTAAGGCACATCTTCAAATGGTAGCAGCCACTAAGGCACATCTTCAAATGGTAGCAGCCACTAAGGCACATCTTCAAATGGTAGCACTCACCTACATTTTAGGCAAAAGAATCAGGTCCCATATTTGTTGACAGAACGTGGCAAATTAATAGGCAGAAACATGCATTTTATTACTTTTAACTGGTCAAGTCAATGTCTTTAAAAGATTTGTCAAAAAATAATTACAATTCTTCAAAAATCTGGTAAACTATCTTGGTAGTCTCTGCCTAAAAACTATTCAGATCAAGACAGAGAGACCTAAAGAGATCATGGGTGGAAAGAGATCATTCTTAGTGCTGTAAGAAACAACTGCCTATACCAGTGAGGCAAAGAGGTAAATCTGTAAGCAAGGGTGAAACCTAGAAATTATGTGTTCCTGATGAAGGAATTCGAACTATCTTACTATACCCATCCCACATCTGTTAAAAAAATATTAGCTCCTTCCACATAAGTATATAGTCTGCTACCATATATGTTAGAATGCTGTATCAGGTGGACGACCTGTCCTGTTTGTTGCTCTGCAACTGCAATGACTTTTACATGAGACCGACAGGAATAAATCCAAGGTGCTGTCAGAGATAAGGTGACTTCCACCGACTTGTGACACGTTTCCATAGCTAAGAGAAGATGGATCAAACTGACCTCTGTTGCAATGTCCAGTGACGCTGACAGATTGGACTTATTTTCACCAATTCCAAATCTGGTTCTACTCAATGCTACAGCACTTACACGTGATGCATAGAGCACTCAAAATACTTTGCAAGCAAAATTTAAGCTTACTTTTCCTCACAGTACTCTTCCCTCCACGCACACACACAGAATCTTAATGTGAGCCTCTGGACATGTTACAGGAAGATTAAATGAACTATTGCATCCAAAACTTAAATACAACATGATTTCCCAGGATTCAGGGTGCAAACTGCATAGAGGACTCCGGAGAAAACCCATCATAATGAAGCTATCAGCCCCACTGATCTTCACAGACTGAAGGGCCTTCTCATAATGACACCCACCCCAAGAAAAAACGGACCCATCCATTAACTCCATATACATAATCATGGCCCGATGGATCTGTCTTATGCAAAGTAAGGACTAATTGCAGGATCCCTTTCAGCAATAAATCTCTCAGCACCGATTCTAGCTTCTAGTGAGAATCAAGCAGATGAGGGAAGTATGAGCAGAGCACAGAGGTAAAAAGCACTCTGTGAGCTGACTTTGCAAGTTTCTGGCTTACTCCAAAGTAAAGCATAATAGATAAGTTGAAACATAGGGCTTCATCTTTCTGTTCTGTTCAGGAAGAATTAAATCTCACCCTTGAGCCCTGCAGTGAGACACAAGTACCCCTCCCTCCCTCGCTCTCTCACACACACCCCTTCCCCCAGAGACAGCTGCCAAAAATAATTGTTAACGATGCCTAGAGAGTATCAACTCGCTTCTACCAGCAACTTTCTAAAACCTCTCAGCCGTCTAAAAGACGTGACACGGCATTTTCTCCCCGTTTCCCCGCGGCCTGGTACCACGGGTGCTCGCAGACATCGACAGCGCACCGAGGGGCCGCGCTCGCAGCAGCCGAGCTCCCCAC
>NW_010415586.1:0-20404 GCF_000710305.1 Buceros rhinoceros silvestris
CCTAAGGGGTGTCACACACTCGCCAAAGCAGAGGAGGTGCACGAAGATCTCTGGGTTACAACCAATCCTGCGGCTCTCAGCTGTATTACAAAAAATAAAGAAAAAAACTTTCTAAAATTTGAAGTTAGCCGGGCAGCAAACATCCAGACAGAACAAGGATCTGTTATACAAGTATCCCATACAGATAGCAAACCTCATATCACTCCCCTTACTGGAAGTTCAGCTACTCTAACTCTTTCACAAATAAACTAACTGTGATTTTGCCCATAACCCATTATCCACTTGGGGGCATAAGATAACATTTCATTTCATCAAGTAATTTCCCATCACAAGGTAGGTAGGTGCAGTGATTGTACGTAGCAGAACTCTGATACCTGTGCGGGGAGTGGAGTTACAACAACTGTAGTTATCAAGTCCGTATTTCCAGCCCACTCAGAACAGAAGAGATTCAGTTTAAAGTGGGGGTGGTTCAAAGTGTATCTTTAATTAAAACAGGCAGGATATGGTTTGCAGTCTGTGCTTTCTAAAGGGTTCCTGTGCCTTCCATTAGAGGGAAGTGTATTTTGGAGGTAACGTAGGAACAATAAAACAACTGATACTATTTGTGGGGGTGAAAGAGGGGGTTGGCTTATGCCTCTGTAACTTTATTACATGTTGTGCTGCTTTTTTCTCTTCCAGAAGAGACAGACAAATTTCATGAGGACCAGGTCTATGCTCACTCCCCCATCCCTCATCTCACCTTATCAGAAAATAGGAAGGGGCAGACTGCTCAGATCGTGCTGCTGACGGAGCACTGGGAGTCAGGTGTTTTTAGGAACACCAATTTTAAAAGTACTTTGAATTTGGGACATTGAGGTTTATATGGGAGTTACTTATCGTATTTGAATACCACACAGCAATTTGTATTGAAATACTATTATATACATAGGATAGCTGATGTTAAAATAAAGGATTTAACATCAATATATGAGGACTGCATTATTCTTTTTCACAGAGGATGGTGCATAGGAATGCCTTAACCCCTATCACATCACGGTAAACCCTGAGCCTCACAGTCAAGAGAAAGTTTTTAAGATGCCGTTTAGTTTCTGACCATGAGCAAGACTTGGGTTTCCATCACTTGATCTCTAAAACCATTGCTTTAGCCACATGTGCTTCAGGTGCACATTAAGAATTTGATATTAAGGTTAGCAGTTCTAGAAAGGAATCTAGAAGTTTTCCCGTAAGCTCAGCTTTGCCTACCATCCCAGCAATAACAAAAACCATCTATTTCCACACCAGTTATTATAAGCATAATAACCCCAACCTCAGTCACATCATGGATTCGTGGAAGTGCTGGATCATGAACTGAGGGAAGTCAACATCAAGGCAGAGGGGATGGAAATACTTTTGTGAAACTTTGGTACAAAGACACTAGCCATCAAAAGATAAGTGAGTCTGGGGCAATCAGAAGTAGTATTGGGAGAAACATGTGAAGAGCAGACAACATAAACAAGAAATTGTTTTGTCTTAGCGGATACAAGCAGAGTGGAGTTTATAAGCACAGGCCAGGGGAGTTGAGCTTTTACATGTCAATACAGAGGATAGAGTCTCCTGCCAGCTCAGGAACCAGGGAAAAATTTTTGATAGTAAGCAGCTGCAATCTATGCCATATTTTAGAAAAGTAAAAATAAGACATAAGCTAGTATAAAACAGCTTATCGGTTGAGAACAACAGCATCAATAATGAATTTTCACTATTGAGAAATCCTGCCTCCAGAGTTTTCTCAGAAAGCTTAGTAAATATTTCATTGTGTTTCCTTCTGAGAAGTAATCCAAAGAAGACTGAAAATCTTGAGAAAAGGTGAAGGAACTCTTTACAGTGTAAGATTTTGAAGTGCTAATAGCTATGAGGAAGCATTAATGTAGTTTAACTCTGATTGTATCAGGAGTGGAATAGCTACGAGAGGGATTTAATGAGCAAGACCTCCAGCATGATGCTATTATTCTCAAGAATAATAGGGTAATATTCAAAAAAACCTGCAACAACCACACTGTAGCCTTCAGCAGAAAGCAATGCCTCAGTGCCATTCCCCTCCCCACCAACACGGAGAAATTTGAACCCAAAATATCACATGCACCATGTTCCTGTAAGGGAATCTCTTATAATGGAAAATCTCTCACTTCTGATTCCTTGAGAACAAAAAAAAAAAAAAAAAAAAAAAAAACCCAAAACACGAAACTATAATGAAGCTGATAAAAAACCCACCTTTGTGTTCTTGAGAAAAAAAAAAAAAAAAAAAAAAAAAAAAAAAAAAAAAAAAAAAGTCATGCATTCAGGACCGAACAAAAAGCCAAGACAAGTATTTCACAGTCTGGAAAGTTAAAAAAAAGTGATAGTAAACATCATGTGAAATTGTAATGAAAAGCTCAGTCTCTAAAGGCTTTAAATGAATACACTCTCACACACGTAAATATTTTAAATATGTATTCAAAATCCTGTTGGACTCTATGCTCCTCTGATTATTAAAGCTGATTCTCCTCCTCAGTAAACAACCCAGCAGCAATGAATTGCTTAGAAAAGAGATGAACAACAGGCCAAAACTTTAGGAAGTTGCTCTTTCCTGAGCCATTTTGGCCTCAATTTTGACTTTGGGAGGAGAGGTTTCTGGAAAAGAGGAAGTTGTGCAAATGAAGTTGAAGTGTTTGTATTTACCACTGCAATTTAGAATCAGCATTTTCTGACCTTTATTCTGTTAGTGGAAGAAGAAACAGCTGATGTCATGAAAAGAGAAAGCAGCAACATAATTTATATAAGGTACTGCCACAGGAGAGTAATTTTCTTATTCAAGGGCAAAGTACTGTTTTGTTCTAGTTGTGGTCAGAGTGGTTCATCCTGTGAGATAGTATGCTGGTGATGCAAAGTGTGCTTAGATACTTGGGAGTGCAGATACCCAGGAACCTCATCTAGAGTAGGCTCCAGAAAGAAAAATATCGTTCTATGCTTTCAGGTGATTTCCGTTTATCTAATGTTAGAACAAAGCATCTTTTTACTGAAAAGATCTCACTGATTAGCAGTGAAACAGTAATAAAGCACTCCTAAAAATACCAGGGAACTCAAGTTTCCTCCTCCTAGCAGCAAATATTTTTAAAGAAGAGACTTTCAAGGACAGCATAATCTTTCGTAGGTTACTTCCACTAACTCTGATGGGTCAGAACAGAGTTTGTCCTAACAGACCACTAGGTCTGATCCAAACCCCATGGGAACCTTTTGGCTCAGACCCTAACAAAGGACGAACACACATACACACAAAAGACATTCATTCTTTATATTTAAAAAATGCAGGAACATGACCCATGTGTATTCTCAATATTGCTTTTATCAGATGACCATAATAGATCAAGGAAAGACAGCGAAGTCTGAAACAACAGTTACAAAGCAGAAACCTCTTAGGGTGCATTTGAGCCTTCCATTCCAAGCAGCAAAATACCGACCCAACAAGCTTCTCTGAAAATGGAACTATTCGTAGGCATTTGCAAAGTATTAGCACGTAATACTGCAAAGTACTAAAGCCACCCTGAGAGATGCACTGCATAGATACATTCACACAGACCAAAAGAGACTTGCTCTAGTGGAGATGAGATGCACAAAGGCACATTAAAAGACAGATAACTTTAAGCAGCCAGTTTGGAACTGCACTTTTACTCTTCCCCAAAACCAGAAACTTCAGGTACCTCTAAAATTAGGAGGAAACCAAAGACAAAATATCCCAGAGCCTCACCTCATTCGTATTACATTTTTTTCAAGCATAAGAGTGTTTGGATCCAGGTTGTTCCTAACCAACTTTAGGAAAAAACCTTATTTTTAGAGAGTATTTTCCACAAATAACTCTGAAACAAAGGCAAACAAACAAAAAAGCTTTGTATTCATTCACAAAGAATTTACCTCCTAAGTCAGGAGAACAAAAAACTACTGTATATAACTTACCTGTTTTGTTTAGAGCTGTCTCCACAAGCAGTTTGCTTAGCCACATAGACAAATCTTCATTGGTGACTGCCTTTTGACTGTGATCTTGGCACTAAAAACAAGAAGTGACACACCAGAATACTTCAGTCGGGAGGTATAATACTTGAGGCTTAGAGTCTAAGATCAGTTCAAGAACTGTAGTACAAGAAAGAGTTCAGAAAGAAGTTAAAGCTGCAGTCGCTACAGAGCATTTTCTAATGAAGTGATTTTGCACAGGGGAAGACCGCACAGTTACAACTGCTGCGTTTTGGAAGTAGAAGCCTTTGCCAGTCAAATCCTGTATCTGAACCCTCCAGTTCTCACAACTTCCGACTCCAACATTTCCCTTTACCCTAGCTCCACATCACAGCAAAACCAAGTTGAACCACACCCATTTGTCAGGGACTAGAGAAAATCTTGCTTCTTCCACTCCAGAACTACTATTATATGCTGCCCCATTAACTGCATTTAAATGCATCACCTGTGGTTTCTCCTGATGACACAGCACGGTCACACAGTGAGGTAACTCAGTACAGCAGCCTTGAGCCCTGCTGAAATGCAGCATTTTACACCAGCTGAACCTCCATCCTGGCTCCTTTTTGGCAGCAGCAACCTTCTTTAATTTGCTTACCCAGGTTGAGCTAGTTTCGCCTCTACTAGATGCTCCTCTTACAGCCAGCAGCTGTGAGAAGGCAGAACTCAGACAGGGCACAGGGGCTGAAGATCCAGGGGAGAGTAACACAGTCAGGGTGCACCGTGCCCAACCTACAAAGTGGTCTCAAGCATTTTCTTGGTTAACATTCCTGTTAGAATATAGATATACAGCAACTCCTTTATTGCCATATTGTCTGATTTTGTATTTTACTCAGACTGGCTCTCCCCCAGGAAATGCTGACTTTTCAGCTGGACCTTCCTTGTGTGTTGGGAGCGGAGAACAGAGTGAAAGACATGCTTTTGGGATATCACAAGCACATGTCCCTCTGTCCAATGTATCTTTATGAACGAATAGGCTAGGAAAGTTTCCTATATTTTTGATGGGACAAGCATTTCTGCAAAATTTCTTGCTGGAACTTAGTATAAAAAACACTAGAGAAATCCCATCTGGATGCTGCACACAGGAGCTCACATCAATACAGAAATATGGAGAGGCTTACGGAGGCGATCAGGGGAGCATTTTTTCCATGACAGAAGGCTAGAAAACTAGTCTTGCACAGTAAAACATAAGCTGAAAGAGGACAGCATTACAGTCTGTAAGGTATCCAAGAACTAAGTACCAGGAAAGGAAAAGAACTGTTTAATTTAATAGAGATATTAACATAAGGATAATTGGATGCAAACTTAGCACAAACAAACACATCAATCCTGGAAACTAGAAGAAGGACTCCAGTTACTAGGAGGATGAAGTTCAGGAACTGTCTTCCCAAAAGTCATTTTTTACAAAGAGGCAAATGAGGCACAAAAAATTAAGTCCTCTATTCAAGAGTGTATATGAAGTTTGTACAGAGATGAGAATCAGATACCAGAGACTTAAATGCCAGGGCCGGTACTTTAAAACAAAATCAATATTCCTTTCAGTGAGGGTCAATTGCATTGAAAAGATGGTTTGCTGAGCCAAATTTTGCAATCCAGTATAGGTGAAGTGAGAAAAGGAATCTAATACAAGAAAACAGATTAGATTTTTTAAATATTGATAAACTGTTAATAAATAATAACTAAATTGTTAGTGGTAAATCAGTACCACTAATCTTTGGAGTCATCAGAAAAAAAAAAATTTAATTTAAAGAAAATATTTGCATTTCTGACACGGGATTACCTCAGATGTTGCAGAATAATGCTTAATGGCAGTCTTTTCCTTCTTTTGCATGGCAGAGCAAATAATTTACTGATAACTCAGTGTAATCTTCTTCCAGGTTGGCTTATTTTCCCTTTAAATTTTATTGTTGGAATTATCAATACAGTCGTGCCCTCAGGGAATAACATCCATGCTTGTAAATTTTAGTTATAAACAAACAAGCTTAGACGCTTCTCTTTATTCTGAACTCCTTTTGATTTGGGATTATCATCTGGCTGTAATTCACTTTTTTTCCCTCACACAGTGCTTGTCAATCTGTTGCCCTGGCTTTTTCTTTCTCAGTGTCAGAAGAAATCAATGAGGGTTTCTAGTCGGGGATTCCCAAGGGTGTTTCGCTTATTATCAATTCATTGCCATGCCTATTTTATCTCAAGCTCTATACGCTGCTTGCTTCATCAGATTTCTCTAAATCCTAATTCCAGTACCAAAACCCCACGTTTGTTATTTCTCAGTTTAACCTCAGATGCTCACTTTACGCAAAAAGACAGATGTATTTGCTGCTCAGGAGCGAAGATTGTTAAAACTGGTCTTTGGTTCCTTGGATCCCAGTTACCTCTCCCCAACCCAGGAACAGGGACCCTGCTCCTGACATAAACATGTCACCATCTCCAGGACCAAGACGGTGACACAAGGTCATGCACTCTCCCTAGTGCTCCCTCATGCTCACAAGGATGTGAACCGCCTGTCTTGGGGACCTGGATTCCCAAACAATATTAAAAATGCAGTCCCAGCCTTCTTTACCCCTCGGCCTTACATGAAGCAGAATCTTTCACATTTTTGGGTAGCCCTGACTTTGTAAAATGTCACCATTCCTCTAAGCTTCTGATTCACACTCGAGTTAGAAAGTTATCTCCAGTAAGAGCAAGTAACTCTGTGCTACCTTGAGGTCCCAAAACTCAGAACCAGAGGGTGCCCTTGATTTATCCACTCATCAACATGCTGGACAATATTTGAAAGAGAAGCAGGAAGACAAGCAGGCAGCTTTTACAGGAAACGTTGGATCTCAATGGCCATGGCCAATCTATTTACATTTCTAGCTTCTCTCCAGCCATGTCTGCCCTCTGGCAGCTCCTATCAGTGTTTGCAGCCTCCCATGGTAGTTTGGTCTGAATGATGCCATCTTACCGCGTTTTCTCTTTTTTTTTCACACAGCACCAAGACACTTCATTTTCCCCTTTTCCAACAAAATTGAAAGACCAGCTTCTTTCAGTCAGTGGGACTGGAATGGCAATTCCTCAGCATCATGCAGTCTTAAGGCAAGTTGTGCAAGGATGCAGAGGTGAGGGTATTCCTTTCTTCAGACAGGTGCAGAGGTGGTGACTTCCTCTATCTCCTTGGAAACATGTTTACAACTTTCCTCTCTCCCTGCTTGTCTATCAAAGCACCTTGCCTCAGCACCTCATGAGCTCCAATGAAATAATAACCACGGCAGCTTTGCAGAGAACACTTGAGAAGAAATACATTAGGAAAACTTAAAGGCTCATACTTTCAAGAGGGATTTAAGTGGCATGAGCTGTGGAAAGATTCCAGCAAGACTTTCACAGCACCCATCTGTATCACTATAAACCTACATAGCTTGCCTAAATATCTTTAGAAAGCTGGGGAGTATGTTTTGCATTAAGTTCTCAGGTGAGTTGAGGCATTCTCCAATACAGTGATGCTAAACTTGGACTTTCCAAGCAACACGTGGAACTATTAGAGCACCCTTGCATGCTGCACAGCTTTGTCCCACCACACAGCAGAAGTTATAGAGAACTGCTTAGGGCCTCCTGTGCAGGCGCTGGAGCATCTTTCAGAGAGGCAGACTGCACCGGGAGGTATAAGACTCCTGTGTACATAATGACAGGAGGGACAACAGCAGCAGCTTGCCCTAGGCACTGAGGCGAGGAAGGGCTCCGCATACTCTGATGGTCCCTGGGCCCTGCAAGCTGTGAAAGTACCAGCACATTGATCTTACAAAATTTGGAGGCAAATTTTGTATTGCTGCCTGTAAAACCTGTCATGCTGGTGCAGTACCACAGAGGTAGAGCTCCACTGCCCAGCTGAAACTGAAAATTAAATGCCTTGCTGGGAACTGCCGCTGGGAACACTGAACTGTCGCTCTTCAAAGGGGTTGGGCTTGTAAGCGGACCAAGGGAATCACTAAACCACAGACAATGAAAACAACTTTAAATAAGAAACTAAATGAAAGGGAAAAGTTGTCAAAATGTCAAGGTTAATGTTTTCATTAAAATAACCAGGGAATGGCTTGATGGCACGAGTATAAACTTTAAACTTAATTAAAATTTTCAAGGTGTGAATACAAAACTAATTTCAGTCTAGACAGTCAATAAATCTATCTTCCTAATGAAATACTGGTCCTTTTGATATTTCTTGCCTATTTTTTCCCTCATCCTTGCATATATGTAACTTTGAAACTAGAATCCCTGTCTCTCAAAACCAGAGGAGCCATGCAGAGTGGGACCACAGCAATCCGTGGCTCCTGTTCCGCATCCTCCTGTGCCCCTGGCTGGGCCAGCAGCTCTGCCCCCAGTCTGCCTACACCTCAGGGACAGACAGCAGCCTCTGAAATTTCACACTGAGCCAGGGAGTGACAAATCTCTGCCTCCACCCCTTAGCTGGACCATGATGGTTTCTGCAGAGGATCTCAGAGGCAGTTTTCTCTGCCTGCAAAGTGCCACAGCTCTGCCCAGGCTCTACAGGCAGCCCAGAGGAGAGGCATCTCCTTCCTTACAGCCTGGCAGTGGCTCTGCTGTTTGGGCAGCCAGAAACAGTAGAAATGGAGTCTGCAGTGCCTCTAAGAAAGTCTGGCCCCAGCAGGTCTTTGGAGGACTTGAAGAGATCGTAGAGCACTGGGATCCTGTTCTCTTGCATTTTGTTGTTAGTGGGCATCATCTCCCACAGTTAGAAGTATCTGTCAATTATCTACCTAGGCATTTTCCTGATCTTTCAGGGAGTTTTGTTCTTGAAATAAAAATGCTTTTTAATTGATTTTAAGAAAGGAAAGCAAAATGGTAGGAACTCCCCATAATCTCAAATTGTTTGATTATTACTGACTCAGTGCATACCATACCTTTACATACTATCCCTCCTGGTGAATGCTAGAAGGAATGTATATGACCTCTGAAAACACACAGGGCAGTTGTTCTTCCTTCCTTTTTTTCTTCCAAATGTTGCTCATACTTACTTGTGGGCACAAGCAGAGTTTGGTTAACTTGTCAAGAATTTAGTGGAATCACCAGGCTTTTTACTTAAACATTCAAACCTCCTTAGCTAGCCCCTTTTTCTTTACTTTTCTAACCTTTGTCAAGTCTATCATTGTTCTCCTTAAACAATAACTTCAATTTTGTGACCAGTGGGTATCTTTTCTTTCCCTCTTTTTTTGAAACATGCCTTGTTCAGACACGCAGTTTGTGGCCTTTGCGGCACATTGCAGCCAACGCATTGTAGCTTTCCCCAGGGCAGGATCTGGCCTTGCACTGCCCTAAAAAACAATGAAATTGGGAGAAAGGTGCGGGGGCATCGGCATGTTGATAACAAAGATTGAAATCACCGTCTCTGCCAGCTGCTCCACCTTAGAGTCTTTAACGTGGATTGAGATCTGCCTTCACCTGCCTGACTCTATCTCAGCATGAACTCCACAGCTGTATTCCTAATAAGCCTATCAATATTGTCTTAGCACTGTGAAAAACAGAATGCTGAACTAGTATTATGGCTCTGTAACAAAAGAAGGATATCGGAATCCTACATCAAAGCCATTTTGTTGAGGAGCCATAATATTAATTTAGTGTTCTGTTATTCATGGTGCTGAAATAATTCTATTTCACGTGGTTTGGTCCACAGAGAGCAAACAGCTGCAACCAGCACTTGAGGTGCACATAAGCAAATATGATTCTGGATATTCAGCGAGAATAATTATAACCAGGAAGACCTGAAGCATTGAAAGTTTACTTCAGGAAGGTCACTAACCAAACAGATTAGATTGGAAGTGCATGACTTTTTTCTATACAGAAGAGACAATCTTAAGTTTAATTTAATTTTCATAAGACTAAACAGAATAGAAACCCCAGACCATACTGCAAATGCTCTGACTGAAGTAAACAAAACTAAGAGCCAGGATACTTCAAATGAATGTCAAGATGTTTCAACTTACATACAGACTTTAAGTTACCAAAGCTAACCCCATTAAAACAGTTTAAAGATCTTACTTTCTTCCCAAAGAGACTTCAACACAAGCCATTAATTGTTTTCCTCCAGTACATAAAATAACAGACTGAATGAGAGCAAATCCTTTTCTCAGTTACTGGAGAGGAATCTCAGACATGCAGCAATGTGTGACAGAACAGTAAAGAAAAATAATCATCTCACTCTCCAGGAGATATGTCCTGGTGTAGTGATTCAGCACTGGTTGTTTCCAGGGCTATCTATCTCCTGCATTCATGGCTTTCTTTTCTTTTAAAGTGTTTTGTTAAATTGAAATATGATGATGATGCTTTTTAATGAAGACCTTTGCTCAAAAAGATCTTAGGGTTTTGGTTTTTGATTTTTTTTTTAAGATAAAGATATGGTTTTCCTAACTCTGATGGCAATTCTGGATCATATAATCTGCCTGGATCTGTGGAGTTGAAAATTTCACCCCTGCCACCGAGACATACTTCTGAAGAAAGGGGTGCAGAGGTTGAGAGGTGTCTGTGAAGGTGTCCTACTCCAGACCAAGCACACTGGTTAAAATAAGAGCAGTCTCAGAAACACAGAAATAGCAACAGCTCCCAGAAGTTTTGGCCAGAAGGAAACAGGACAGGAACCTGTACTTCAGTGAGGGACAACCAGCAAAACTCTTATGCTCATGCACTGCTTTGGGCAGGAGGCACCCTAAGGGGACACAGTCACTGTTTTTCTGTCTTTAGCATGGGGTCAGAGCTCATCCTAGAGAGATTAGAGCACAGATATGGATGAACACCAACCCAAGCCCCCATGCTGCAGGAGATCCACAGTGCCTGACAGTGCTATTGCAGTGGATGCTCTATCACCACATGCAGTAGGACATGTTTCAGAGCCCTGCCTTCCCACCTCAGAATCCCCATCCCCAAGGCCAACTGTCAGTTTAACAATGGGGTTGAATCATTAAAAGCAACTAGAGTTTCCTCAGGAACTGCTGTTGCAGTGAAAGAATATCAGAAAGTAGCACTTTGGACCCAACTTAGTATGAGTTTGGCTTCTTTACCAGAGGAGCAAGCAGCAGAGCAGTAGAAGACCATGCACATCTGAGAGACAGGAAGCTCTTGACTCCCCGTCGTCGAGCCGCAGCAGGACCTGGCCATGGAGGTGACTGTCAGCTCAGCTTCTGGGACTGACACATACACAAAGCCACCTCCGGACCAGCCTGGACTGTAGGCAAGACTCAGTGTTACCCTCCTGGAGAAGGATGGAGAAGGACCAGGCAGAGAAAAGAAGGTGGTGGTGAGCGAGCAAGAGAGAGATGGAGAGCCCTGGAAAGCTGTCACTGGTGCTGCTCAAGACACAGGAGAAAATTCCTGCAAAAGCTGCCCCAGGCCCTCTCTGCCTTCTGGCAGAGGTGAGGCAATCAGGGCTGTTTCACCACCTTCAGCATCTTGCCATCCAAAACTTGCCTGTGCTGAGAGCTGGCTTGGGATACATGATCACTTGTTGGACTGAGTTTTGCATTTTGTTTTACTAAGAATTGCTCGACTCGAGAGAATTTATACTTGGATATTAGAGAGACATAAACAGCCATAAAAATTCCAGCTCTGCTTGTACGAATGATCCACCGATGTGTGTTAAATGCACTCTATTGCTGCACTGAAGTCAATTTGCAATTGATCATATTGCATTTCTAGTGTCAGCAGATATGAAAACATGTCATTTACCAATGCTTAATGAACCTCTATGCTGACAAGACATAAATATCAATAAGCAGCTCTCCAGTTAAGGAGGTTAACCAGCAAGTACTCAGTGAAAACATTAAAGAGGTAATCATCTGGCAATTGCTGTATAGATGGAGCAGCTGCCCTCAAGGATGACTAAACCTATGCAAAGGACCATTACAGGAAAAAAGGAGGAAAAAAAAGGGGCAATTAACTCCATGTTGCAAGCTGAAAAATTCTATCTGTATGAAAAAAGTAATTGCCTTTCTGGATTGCACTCCTACTCTTTTCCACCAGCACCTGAGGTAATATACTTAGGAGGGCTTTTTGAACATGCCGGATATTTGGAAAGGAAAAAGCAAAGCAGCAAGTTAGTCCAGTGTAGTTCCTCTTAATTCTTCCTGGTAATGATGAGCCTCTCTTCTCTCTTTTGAACCTTTGTATTGCTTTCAAGCGTATTTTAATCCTAAGATCTTCCTGGGTTATTTAGGACAAAGCTTTCAGTTTCCTGTAAAGTTAAAGGAAGGCAATAAAGGGAACATTACCAGTGCTTAGAAGCACTTCATGAAAGTAAAACACAGCAGATTAAACCTTGCTTTATAGTTAATGGAGCAATTTAACAGCCACTACATTCACCACTGGACTGAACACAAATTTGAAGTCCAGTTCAGATTTTAAGCAGATGTAAATGGTGTTTATATTCAACCCATGAAGCCCAAGGCAGCAAGAGTTTTCTGAGCAACCGCGGGAGTCCAGAAGAGTCTAACCTCTCGCAGCTCATACACCACTTCTCACGGGACAGGGTACACACAATACCCCTTTTGCAGTCTGCTCTACCTGTGAAAAGGACCCGTTCTGTGTGGTCAGGGAAAAGGACAGTACAATTGACAGTGGTGCTACAGAGTGCCGTTTGCAGAAATCCCATCTCCTGTGTGAAATCCCCTGACCTGGGCATCCTTTCCCCATTTCACAATCATTTCCCACTCCAGACAGATATCAACTATTCTCTGCCTGCAGCAACCACTGATGTGTACCCCAGCCACTCCAGGGCAGGGGTCCCCCTCCTTCCTAGCTGCTTCCCCTCACCCAGACAATCCCCGCAGCTGCCTTGCCATACCCCTGTGTGCTCTGCCCCTGCTCCACTTTGCCCAAGTAGCATCTAGCCTCCCAGATTAGGTCTGACCTGATATCCCAGCCGTGAAGTAAAAGTCAAAGGGCCACATCTAGTCCACAGATGGCCAGACTGACCATGCTTATGTAGGGAGGAAAGGCCTCTCAGAGGCCAAAGGATTTTGGTTTTCTCAGTGCCCAATGCCTGAAGAATGTGATTTAAGCATCTTAAAACAAGAAAAGAGAAAACAAATAGAAAAGGCAGTTATATATTGCCTTAAATGGTAGCAGGACAGTGAGTTACAGCAGTGCATCATTCTGAACCAGTACCTCATAACTTGCATCTGGTTTGGAAAAACATGAGTGGTCATATTATAAACAGTTACCAGAAGCAAAAGAAAACCTGCAGTAAAACTGGAGGAAGAAAGGGAGTCTTCCATTTCTGCAGAAGAAACATCGAGATGTTCAGAGATAGCAGGCATTTAAGGCAGTTGCTCCCTTTTGTATATTCAGTAACTGACTATTCCAGTGACAAAATATATAGTGACTGACATTCTGGTGTGTTGTAATGCTAGCTGTGCAAAATCTCCATATGTATGAGACAGGAAAGGGGGTTTGTACATCAGAAGAAATGCAATTAGCAGGAAATTGTCTGTGCTGTGGTACAGCCTTTGCCATACCTGCTGACAGGGTACCACATAAATCTTTCTCATTTCAGGCATGCTCTCCACCAACAAACTCATCACACAGACCCAATCTTCCCTCTCTCCTCTATACACCCTATATTATTTAAATGGAAATATGTTGCCCCTTGATAGTAACAACCACCCACGGCTCTCATCAGTAGATGTAAAAGTAAACATCTGACCAACTAAGGTCAGTTCAGTAACCCCATTTTGCAGCTTCAGGAAGTGAGGAATGGTCTCTCCCAGCAGCTTGAAAGAAAGGCTTTGGTGGCCAGGGATGCTCCCTGGGACTCTTAACCTCTGTGCTTGCAACCCAGGCTTGACACAAAGTCAAATTCAAATGGCACAGCTGCATTGCTCATGTTCTAGGGGACACATCTCAAGGCACTCAGCACAGCTTCTGCATTTAGGCACAAGTGAGCTTGGAGGAGCTTGTCTGGTTTTCCCTCTAGTTACTTCCAGCATCCACATAAAGTTGCCTCTACTTGCATCTCTCAATATGCAAATGCCAATTAAAGTGAAAATTTTTAAAAATAGAGTAAAAACTCAAATCATTTGCATGGATACTTTTAAACTGTGATTTATATTTTTTAAGCATTCTAATAACTTCATCATGGCGAAGCTCCAAATCTCTATTACCAAACATAAGATCCAGGGGAGACAAGGTAGACTTTTCAACTTCCCTGTTGACTGTACTCATTAACTGTTGGTGTTGATGTCACAGAAGCTTTGATTTCCATTGCAAAGAGTTCATTGGGTGCCAGCTACTATGTCGCCAACTACAATTTGAACCAAACATGAATAACAGAATTGCCAACACAATCTTGATATTGAATTAAATATATACTCCACATCAACTGCAGTTATGCACAAATAACTCAGGAGCATTCAATGTCACGCAGCACTACTCTAAAAATACATTTGCTTTCAGATGGGATTATGGATGGCCGAGCAGTTTCTTCATAACTCACACCTGAACTTCGGAGTCTTTGCCCACTACAATAAGCTTTAATCAAATTAAAAAATTGCTCCCAGGTATGATTACATCTCAACCTTATAGAGATATTTTATCATTATTATTGCTGCTTTATGTAGAGGGGGAGGAAAGGCTTTATGTAACTCTGTGCTTGATTTTTCAGAAATGAAATAAAAGAAGTTTCATTTGCACTGAAGGATGAGATTTCCCTCTGGATTTGCTGCCCTCTAGATATCTTTCAGTATAAAACTGCTGTGCTTTTTAAATGGATTTTGCAATAATCTGCTTTAGCTGAGGATGCAGTGGCGGGGCGGGGGGGTGGAGGGGCAGTAAATGAATACAAATTCAGGGAAGAGGCAGAGTTTGAATAGTTTGACAATATGCTTTTTACACAGATAAAGTGTCTTTAGATGATGCCAGATGTCCAAAGGAAGGGGGCAAGTTACATGTGTCTATGGGGGAGGCAAATCAGTGCTAACGCAGTGCTGAGTGGTTGCCGTTACAGGACAACATGCTCCATTTGCTCTACAGAAGGAGCAGTGAGTTTATCAGCATGTCATTCCCGCGCACTGCTCTGCTAATGGGCGTTAGTGCTGATATGAAAAAACTGATGCGAAGAGGCGTATTTCTTCCCCAGAAGTCCCTCACTGTGTTTCTTGTGGATAATACAGCTCTTCAAAGCTTTTCTCAGTGATGCCAAGCTCTGCGTTGGTAGCACCACATCAACATTCCAGATTTGTTTGATTTTCTCTGCAGCACAGAATAAAAATGTTTCAGAGACTTTTTCTTTGTCTGTCTGGTAGGGATCTCAACAGAAAATGTTTTAGTAGAGGGAAGTGCACGAGTGAACAAGCACATAGTGCAACAAGAAAAATGCCATACAGAATGAGAGCAGTACTGGTGATTCATTGTAAGGTAAAACTAACAAGATGAGGATTAGGTAAGCAGGGCAGCCTGTAACTGGTAAAAGGTAACCATAACTGAATTCTTCAGTGTGTTCAAAGACAATTTGGAAAAGGATGTTGTTCAGTCTATCTAGAGCAAAAAGACTTGTAATGGTCCCTCCAAATGAGACAAGACAAATAAATTTTTTCAATTACCTCTCTATTTTGTGTCTTAATCATAGTGTTTACTTTAGGGAAGACTCTGGGGAAAAAAAAAAAAGAACTATTTTATTATTAGATGGAGAAAAGAACCACTTTATTATTTGACAGAAAATAAGGTCCAGCTTTTGAAGCCTCAAATCTTTATGCATGTATCCTACCCAGATTTAAAGTAATTATTTGAGTCATACACAAATATTTGTGTAGACTTCCCCCCAGGCCAAATCCTGTAAAAAAAGTACTTTTTTTTCTCAGCCTAGTTGTAAACGGTCCTATTGATCCCAAAAAAACAGCCATTGCAGGAAGTGCTGCTTGAATTTCGGTGTCTGCAGGATCAGACCCTGTGATCTGATAGCTTAACAAAATTATCATTTGACATGTAGAAAGCACCATTCATCAAGCGAAACTAAGGGAAAAAGCAGTTATTAACACTCAAGGTCAGTATAGGGTGATCAATATTATTAATTGCACGTGGATAAGTTGAGACAGCAGTTCAGCACTTCAGCAATTATCTGAGGTTCGATACAAGTATTAAATGCTAACAGTATTCAATCATGGGTGCTCAGGAAAAGAAGCTCCTAATTCTGCTCACCTTCTGCAGGTGAAAAAGAGTTTCTCCAGGCCAAGTATTGCTGGATACCCTCAGCCCCATGCTCAGACTAAGCATGTACAGGAGTCAGAAAGGTAACATTTTGTCTGTCTTGTCTTTCTTGACACTGGAAACAGAAATCTGCAGCTAGCACAAAATGTCCTGTCTTGGTGACATGCCCAGCCTTGCCAGAGGCTGCTAATTCCCAAATCCACCCATACAGCCTATTGCCAGGAGATTACAGTATGACTTTTTCTCTGTTGGAACAGGAATTGGCAAATACTTATGAAAACATGCATGTGGAGAAGAGCCCACTGAGAGAACGTACTTGCTTACACAGCACATGGCACCACAGACACTTCTCCTTACGGTCCTACCAATTGGTCAGAAAAAATCCCTGGTGAGTTTCCTAACTTTATCACATGTACAATGCCAAACCCAAGTTTCGCTTATCTGTTCAATGTCAGTTCTAAATCCTATAATGCTTTCTACTAGATGCCAAGAAAACATAAATTCCTAATTTTTAAATGCATGCGCATTTAAAATCCGACAATTTTCATCGTAACTAAAGTGTTATTCCTGTCCTATTGTCATTCCTTCAGCTGTTTTCAGATTCTAATTTGTCTCATTCGATCACTGCATTCCTGGTCACCATGTTCTGTGGCTAAATGCTGTTATGGACCCTTACTCATTCCACAGCTTTGGGGAATGGAAAGGATGCTGAACCTGTGCCCTGTATTTGATTAACCTGGGCCAGCCAAGTGTGGACAAATTCCCAAAGATAATTTGTATTAAATTTTGCAATTGTGCTCAAAAATACCAAGCATTTTTTTAAGTCCTTAGCCTGGAAGGCCAGACCTTGGCCGTTCTTACCAAATCTGCTGGGAAGAAAGAATAAGCACTACATGGTTGTTAGTCATGATACTGGTTGCTTGCCTGAAAAGTGCTAATTCGCTATGGTGATAAGCAAAGATGAGGAACCTGCACAGAATAAAAGTCTTGCTCTTGCTTTGGGCAAGAATCTCAGGTGGATATTTGTATTTATAAATTCAAAGACTGCCACTGATTCAGAGCTAAATTTCAGGCATTCATCCAAACTGAGCCCAGAGTTTAACCTTTTGACATGAGCCTTCCTCTCCACCAAGCATTTATGTAATTAAAACATCTTTTTAAAAAAACTCTTAAAAAATGAGAGGAAAAAAAACCCCCAAACTACAAAACTGCATCAAATGAGCTGGAAAAGTACAGAGAAAAGGAGGCGTTCAGGGAGAGCCCAGAAGCCATAACTCTGACTTACATAAGTGAAGGACAAGCAGTGTCTTCTATATAGGAGAGTTTATTTTCCTGTCATGATCCAAACTAATAGTGAAGGTGGGTTCACTTGTCAGATGTATTATTCCAAAAGAGGGATGATGTTTTCAAGTGACAGCCACCCCCAATGTGCACGGGACCATGATTTTCCTCCAATGCCACTGCCAGCATCAACTATCAGCCTAACCCGAGTGAAATCTTTCCTTCCAGCAAATGACGCCTGCTAAGGCACCTGCTGTCCCGAGGCAGGATGACTGATTGATGAGGTTTCCTAAGCTTTGTGCTGACGTATGAAAGCTGTGACAGCATCTGGAGGCATGAAAGGATAGTAAAAATCAACTCAAAGAATTACAAGAAGCAGGAAAAAAGGATGTGAAGGCAGAGGTACTTTATTTCTGAACTATTTTAATCCAATTCTGCCTGTGGAAATCTGCAAGTAAGAGATTTTGTTGCTGGTTTGAAGAAAGATGTACAGAGGGCTGAGCTGAGGGAGGCACAGACACGGAGTGGGAGAAGGGAAAATATTGGTACAGATTCATTGAAAGTATCACATTTAGAGAGTATCACACGCAGAGAGAAACCTGGGCTGCCTGGATGACTGCTACAGAGAGCCTTGTCTCTGTGGTGTAGAACCGAGAACCAGGAATCTCAACTCTGTGCCAGCTTTTGCCAGAGCTCCTGTGCAAATCCCTTGCCAAGGCTGGACTTCAGCAGCCTGATATGGTTCCTGGCATCATATTTGTTGTGACCCTCTTTTGTGACATCTTGTAAGATCAATTAGGATCTTTATAAAGAGGGCAGCAAATTGTCAGTGTCATGTTGTTGCTTGGTCTCCTTAGAAGTCCATACAAATGCAGATGCCCCTCTGCATGGATCTAAACACAGAACAGTGACCATGAAGAAACTGCTAGCTGCCAAGATCTGCTTGGCTCTTTCATCCCAATAGCTCTATGCACTCTACTTGATAAATAAATGTGCATTTTTCTAAGTATATGTAAATCAGGAATAAATACGTAGGCGACAGTTAAAGTTCTAGTCATTCTCACCATCTCTACACAGAAAAAAAGCTAATCAAAACAACCACAGAATGTTACATTCTGGGCAATTATGGAGCTAAATAATATTGTTTAATGATTTATCAAGTTGACACTATCACTCCTCACCAAAGCTATCGAGCCCACACTGGTGAGAGTTGGATTCTCATTGGTGTACGTAAAATTAATCCCAACGGAGTTAATTTCATCTACACCCACTGAAAATTTACCTTTTACTTTTCTACAATGCATTCCACTTCCCCATCTCCCCAGGGTGATCAGTGAATTGTGGATTTATACAGTCCCTATGGCACTTCTCAGACATTCATTGTCGCTGCACTTTTTCAGTTGTCCCAGTTTTCTCCTTCCCACCTCTTTTTAAAACTTTGACCATACAATTCACTTAAGTTTCCAAATGAGATATGTCTACAAAGAGCATCTGGGTTAGCCAGCCTTAATTTGAAAATGTCATTACTCCCACACTAAACTTCCCCCATCAATCCCATAGCAGCCATCACAGTTTGTATGTCTCCCAGACCAACTTTAGTGAAATTGTGGTCTTTTAATCTTTCAAAAGGGAGATAAATAGGGGAAGGAGATAAGAAATCACCACCCAGTGGTGAAGACTGAAATTGTCCAGGGAAACAGAGCAAGAAAGTATTCACAGTTCTACATATTTTGGGGGCTGCAAAGGTGTAAAGTTTTATCTGGAGGAGGAAAAACACTAAGCTTTCAGCTTACGCTTAGCTCATCTTTAAGTCAGTTTAATTTTGCAAAGTTCAGAAACATTCAAGATGCTCCTGAGATTCAGAATATCATTACCAGGTTTCCTGTTTGGCCTTTCCTGCTGGTAACTGAAGAAAGCTGTTTCTGGGTCAGTGAAGTTAAAGGCATTACACCTGAACTAAAGGCGGGATGGTTTTCACTTTCTATACTGGAAGTTAACCAGCTAATAACCTAGTGTCTCTCTGCAGTCAGTTTGATGAAAGGCACTTTCAGGGGACAATTCATTTCACCCTGTAACAGGCATTAAAAATAGGCTGAATGTGTCGTCCTCTGGAGCTGCTTACCTACATACTTAGCTCTCAATGTCTCCAGAAGCCAGATGTCTATCTTTAGTTATAGCAGACTGGATTCAGTTGGAGGTGAAGATGCCTCCACACAGGTGTCTACATGCAAGTGATGTTTCCAGGTTGCAGTCACTGGGAGATTTTGCCAATACAGTAAGCAGACTCTTGAGTAAATTCAGCCTACCCTCAAGCAGACAGCTAGGTCTGATTGGGTAAACTGACAGCTGGAGGTGTCTGGTGTGGCTGCAGCTGCCACTCCAGAACAGCAAAAGTCCTGTGCCAAATCTTCAACTCTATGGATGTCTCACTCCAGGGCATCTCAAATGGCACCACATACATAAGCAATTGAACTGAGCCTCTGATGCCTGCACACCTCTCTGCATCCCTCTGGTTGTACGAACTGATCACCAGTGACTATGATGAGAGCACAGAGAGCTGTTCCACGTGTAGACACCTCCATGCAGCTGCCAAAGTTTGCCTAAATCTCATGTTAAAACCTACCCAGGTTTTACACATCAGCTGTGACTCAGCAGCACCACAGTGAAGCGCTTTTTAGTCTCTGTATCCCACCTCATATAGCCCATTTTCCTGTGGAGGACACAGAGACAGCTCAAACAAACCTAGCGTCACTTGTCACTGGCGCTGCAGAAACAAGCTCAAGGACAAACCCTACTCAGTGGGTTAATCTGTGTTAGTTCATTGATTAAAAAAATTAAGTCACTGATGTAATACGAAACAGAACCTGAGCCCTGGAGGAAGCATCTCCAGCAGAGTCAGTAACAAAGCCTGAAGTCTCACCATTCC
>NW_010415586.1:20487-25026 GCF_000710305.1 Buceros rhinoceros silvestris
ATTCCTGCTCTGGTGTCATGACTACAGCCTCCATACACACTGCTGTAAAAGGTCAGAGTCTCCTCCCGAACTGCTTGCTCTGCCCTAATTACAAGCAGAAGACAACAAAATTGCCTCTTTGAATTTCATCAGAAAGTATACAGGCTTGTATTATCATGGTAATAAAAGTAATACACATTTGTTGAGCTCCAGTGAGGCATGTCAACGAAAGTAGCAGCATGTTTTGAAAAACAGTAAATCATTTTCTGAACAGCGACAACAAACTTTGGATTCTTTCAGCTACGCTTCAATGGGGTAAAGAAATTAGGTACTTTGGGTTTAAACTTACCATTCAACTACCTATTTATAAAGGAATGGTAGGAGATGTTTAAAATTCAAGTGCAGGTAAGGGCTCTTCAATCTCATGAGCCAATCTAAAGTTAAGTGAGTGAATTGCTCATCTGCAGTCAACTAGTTGGAGGAGAAAATCAACTCTGAGAAACCAATTATTGTTCTACACCTCCATCCTCCAGAATTTGATCTCAAAGTCAAGTAAGTTCCCTGAAACCAGTCTCTTGGATGCACTGGGAATGTTTGACATGCCAGAATAGGGTAAACTTGTTTCAGTTCAGTAAATGGAGACATCCAGACAGAAAAAACAAGATGATGACATAGTGTGGCCAACTGGAAGCAGAAGGTTAAAAATCATAAAGTAAAATTACAGTGATCAGATTGGCTTTAGCATTTGAAATTCCAGTCAAAGCAAGACAGTGAACAGAATGAAGTATTAACCTTACTCCTCAAGTGTGTACTAGCCCAAGAGTGAAAAGAGGATTTTCTTACCTAATAAAATGCAAATGGATAGGTTCCTGTCATCATCTCAGGATACCAGCTCCCAGTACTCTTCAGAGAAGATGTTGTAGAGCTCCATCATACACTCTTTATGGTCTCCACAAGAAAAAGCAAGTGCCAAATAATCTAGAGGGGTCTCAGATGTGGTGTCCTGTTTGGGGCTGCATCACTTTGTGGTGAACTTGGGGACTGCACTTCCCAGTGGAATTCAAATTACCTCAAAGTGAAAAGGACTTAACAAAGTTTCAGTACTTATAATCCCCGAAGCCCTTGAAGTAAGAGTCCCTTTGAAAGGGAGGGTCTCTATTTCATCCTCAGTGCCAGAATTAATACAGAAACCACCATGGCCCTTTGCCTGGATTTGGAAACCCTGGGCAGGAGTTGCAAAGTGACCAAGCATCTAAAGTTCCAGCTGAACTCAGTAGTCCTGGAAAACAAACTCACGATAACTGACCAGACTAAATAATACACCCGTTCTGAGAAAAATTGGCTTTAACTTTCTTTTAACTTTGGCTTCTCCAAGTAGGAAACTATATAGCAATTTCTCCTAGACACAAGATCTGAAGTTTCACCCTCCCACTCAGTTTTTTGGGGAGATGAAAAACGACAAACAATTTGTCCAGCAACTCATACCCCCTACTATTACCCATTGGGGGTGGAGTGTTATAAAAAAAAGGCGGGGGGGGCGGGTGTAAATCACGAACTGCATAATTACGATTTGCCTTATACTGGCAGGATGATGAGGAACATAATCCTCATTTTTCTGCTATCTGGAGTCCAGACAATCATTCACAACTTGGATGCCTTAGAAGAGCTCACAAGATGCTATTGATAATTAACACAAAGCTTTTCCCCAAGTCTATGCCTATAAACCTTATTTCCCATTCCATAGTCTTGTGGAGGAGGAGGAAAATTTTCTTTATCTTAATGATGAATAAAATGGTTTTGAGAATTGTTCTACACAACCATTACCAAGATCTTATTGCGTCATCCAGCCCAAAGTGTTCTGGGTATAAGAAGAGATGTCAGAGCTATCTGTTACTCTGCTGTTGTAGAAGTAACAAGGCCACTGCATGTTGGTGTGAGCCTCAGACATAGAAACCAGTTTTAAAGAAATATGAATTTCAAGAAGGACAAGTGTAGGGTCCTGCAGATAGGGAGGACTAACCCCATGCACCAGTACAGGTTTGAGGCTGACCTGCTGGAAAGCAGCTCTATGGAGAAGGACCTGGGAGTCCTGGTAGACAACAAGTTAACCATGAGCCAGCAATGTGACCTTGTAACCAAGCAGACCAATGGTATCCTGGAGAGCATAAAGAGTGTGACCAGCAGGTCAAGGGAGGTTCTCCTCTCCCTTTACTCTGCCCTGGTGAGGCCACATCTGGAGTACTGTGTCCAATTCTGGGCTCCCCAGTTCAAGAGTGAGAAGGAACTACTGGAGAGAGTCCAGTGGATGGCTACGAAGATCATTAGGGGACTGGAGCATCTCTCTTACAAGGAAAGGCTGAGGGACCTGGGTCTGTTTAGCCTGGAGAAAAGAAGGCTGAGAGGGGATCTCATTGATGCTTATAAATATCTAAAGGGCAAGTGTGAAGATGATGGAGCCAAACTCTTTTCATTAGTGCCCAGAAACAGGACAAGGGACAACAGGCACAAACTGGAACACAGCAAGTTCTACCTGAAGATAAGGAAAAACTTCTTTATTCTGAGGGTAACAGAGCACTGGAACAGGCTGCCCAGAGAGGCTGTGGAGTCTGCTTCTCTGGAGATACTCAAAACATGCCTGGATACAATCCTGTACAACCTGCTGTAGGTGAACCTGCTTTAACAGGACTAGATGATCTCCAGAGGTCCCTGCCAACCCCTACCACTCTGTGATTCTGTGATTTGATGACAGCATTGAACTACAAGTTATTCAAGTGTTTTGTAGAGTCGTAGTTCTTTTGAGCTGTGACACTTACGAGTGTTTTTATAAATGGAAAGGAAGAACCCAAGCCTACTGATCCTGAAGTGTTAGCGATTCAACTCCACTGCGGATCTTGCATCTGGAAAAGCCCACAAGCTTGCATATCATCCAACTGTCACATCAAGCAGCTGAATTGCTGTGTGACAACATGAGCCAGAGCACCCCATGCCATTAAAGAGGGGAGGCTCTTCTTGTAGAAAAGAACTGAGGAAGCTGAACAGTGTGATGCTTGGGGCTGCTGGGGAGCTGGGTGAATCAGCCATGCTGCTCTGCTTAATGCTGCCATGGCTAAACTGATTTTGCATCTAAATTAGCTAATTTAAAAGTGTCCTGGGCACTTCTGCACCATCCTTCCCCCCTTCTGTGACTGCATAGAAAATGTAAAGGAAAAGGTGAAACCTAGTCCAATTTATCAGCCCTCAATGTAGCACTTCTCCAGACATCTTGTGGCTGTTCCCTACCAAATACCCAGTGAAACACCAGAAGTGCTTATACTGGAGTTTACTGATATGAAAATAATTGCACAGAACAGAGCAGAGAGAAAACCAGCAGAGTTATTCCAGAAGCCTTTAATATTTTCTTTTTTTTTAGTTTGTATCATTTAATGTTACCATAAATCAGAGCACACTGCGATGTTGACATGTACAGATCTCAAGAGTGAGGCACAGCATCCTATGCCTTCTGATTAGCTTTGCTGGTATAATTGACTCTGGCAGGGCACCAGAGTCAGTACAGCTGTGAGCTGACAACGCTATGAGGAGGCAGATGCAGGTATAAAGGAAGATGAGCAACAGCAGCATCATACACCTGGGAGAAGGAGGCAAGGAAGGGGAGATCCTAGGAATGAAGGAAAGATCAGAAGAAGTCTAGGAGGAGGACTGACAAGCAAAAACAAAGGATAAAGAAGTGGAAACAAGGAGACTGTAGTTCTGCTGTCTGTCTAAAAGAGCAAAGAACCACTGGCTGAAATGGATGAAAACTGCTCAAAGGGTCTTAACTTCTTTGTTAATGTTTTTCTTTCCTCATGTATGCATCCACCACAAAGCTGCTATCTTGGAGTTCCCTGCAGGAAGAGCTCCCCACCACAGCTGTCACCGATGCTCCTCAACTCCTACTTTCTGCCCTCCTGCAGTTCCCCAGAACTGCCTTTACATCTTCTGTAGGACTTTAAATTTAAAAGCAGTGTGTCATATTTCTCAATAACATTCACCTTTTCAGACTCATAAATTTAAGACACACAGAAACAACCTGCAACTAACCTCTCTGAGAGGCTGAAAACAGATCAATCGACCCCTTTCTTGGTTTCTCACCTCCCAGGTCAGCCAAAAGCAGGGCCTGGTGTCATACAGGTGGAATAACACCATCACGGGGCAGGAACAAGTCATGGGACAGATGTGGCATGGAGATGCCAAGGACAGTCAGGGCTTTTTGGACATGCAGCCTGGTACAGTCACTTCAGCCAAGGGATGGGCAGCAAGCTGTTGTCTTTTTTGCTTCACAGTATCCTACATACGCCAAAAGTCCTTTGAGGTTTATCTAAATCACAATGGTTGCTTTGTCTTTGTCCATGACAAGACTGGCCTAGTTGGAGTTATAGAAGATTAGTGATGAGGAATGATTTTTCTTTGCAGGAACCTTGCTTTTTAGATCCTATTATGACACCATCTTCTCTTTTTTTTTTTTTTGGGGGGGGGGACGTGGGGAGGGAGGGGGGGGGGGGCAGGCGGGGGGTTTCCCTCTCT
>NW_010415586.1:25057-33935 GCF_000710305.1 Buceros rhinoceros silvestris
TGCTTTTTAGATCCTATTATGACCCCATCTTCTCTTTTTTTTTTTTTTTTGGGGGGGGAAGTGGTGAGGGAGGGGAGGTGGTGCAGGCAGGGGTTTTCCCTCTTTATATTTTATTTTCAACCAGTGTATAAAACTGAAATGTATGCCTGGGTAAAGAGAGCATGTGCTTCCTCATATTATCTCAATCCCATTTTTAACTTTGTGTATAATTGTCACCCTCCACTTCTCCAATGAAATAACTGTTTTTAATTAGTGAAGGCATATTTTTGCTGCCTATCAGCTACTTCATACTAAACTCCTTCAGAACTTTTCAATATACCATCTGGAGCTGATGATTTTCTGCTTTTTAAATTATCAATTTGTTCCAGCTCTTCTTCTGACACATCTTGATTACCAGAAAAGAGCAAGTCCCAGAAGGTATTGCTCTGATATTCTCTGCACTGAAGAGTGATGCAAAGAAACAATTTAGATTCTCAGCAATGCCTTTATCTTCTTTAATTTCTGCCTTTAAACTTCACTGGTCCAATTTCTGAACTACCGATTAATTATTCCTACTCTTCTGACTGACAAACCTGAAGCATTCTTATATTATACCTTTAGCTGTTTGCAGACCACCATATTTAATTTCCCTTTCATCTAGTCTTCATGCTGATTAATAAACCAACGTATTGAGAAGATAGGGTTAGGTTTCCCAATTTGGAAGGTTTCCCATTTCACTCAGAACAATAAACCAACGTATTGAGAAGGTAGGGTTAGGTTTTCCAATTTGGAAGGTTTCCCATTTCACTCAGAAATGCTCTTCAGCCTGCCATTCAGTTGTACTGGTTTCCTCTTTGCTCACCTAGTATTATTTTTGTTAGCAACATATATGCCCTCCAGACTCTGTTATTGTTCTTAAGTGGAACTCATGGCATCTTTGAGGATTTTTCTTCCTGTAATCTTCCCTCAGGAGCCTTCTTGATTCAACATGACCTCTTGACACCTCTCTACATGACCAAAACCCAGATGTTCTCATGTTCAAATTTCAGTCACTTTTTTGTACTTCATTTCCCATTAAGCTACTGGACCATATTACATTGATATGGCTGCTAGCAGCTTCAGAGGCAATCTTGTCTTGAATTCCTTCTTGCATATTGCTTAATCTTAAGAACCAAAAATGAGGTTATCAGGATTTAGGCACCTAAAAAAGGGGTAATTTTTTTTTTAAATTCCATACCTACTGATGGCTCTGGCCCAGGCTGAAAAAAAAAAAATGCACCTCCCCTCTGTTTCAGATCTGCCAAAGGCAGAAATTAGGCAGTAGCTGGCAAAGTGTAATCCATACCAGTGAGATCCATACCAATCCTGGAGAGTGTAATCCATACCAGTAACAACCTGGTGGTGGAAGCCGCTTTCCTGCAGCAGAGTAGTGATCGTAGTAGTTGCTTCTGGACATGGAAAGGCTGCATGGGAGGGAGGCCAAGCCAGCACTGCCCATCTCAAACAAAGGACCTGGCCACCAGGCAGGACATCAGGCACAAGGAGAGATGAGAACACATCCTCTCCCTCTTATTGGAGCAGGGTTCCTGGCTCAGATAGAACCACAAACTTGTTGACTGAAGGACTTCTTGGCTGAAAGAAAACCTGACAGCATAGCTCAGGGTCTCAGCGAAGAGAGTTCTAGCTTTGAGTTATTGTGCTGATCCTTAGCACTTTACTTCATCCAAGAGTTGAGGGCAAAATGGTCCCTGAGACAAAGTGTGTCGTCCACTGTCTGGCGCCTGCTGAGGTCCCTCTTTAAGGCACAGGAAGAGCTTCTCTTCCCAGGACAGATTTGTACAGGACCACGTTGATTGTATTAAAGTCACGGCCTGAGCCCTTAACCATCTCCTGCTCACAGCACTGACTTCTGAGGCCTGGGCTTGAGCAACATCCAGCCTCAGCCCTAAAACCTGATAGTTTTTCAGCAGAGTGAGCTGAACTGCACTGGAGTTGACAAGAAAAGTGAAGGTATTTGCACTGGCTTGTTTTGGGCTACTTTATTTCTGCTATTCTCCTTCCTAAATTGTTAGAAGCTTCTTCAGTATTTTCTTCTGGTTTCCTGTTGCTGACACACCTAATTACCCAGGGACAACAGAATTCCTCAACCCCTTCCCTACCGGCTCCCTCCTCATGCACTGCCAAATGATTACTCATGCAGTAAAGCCCCCACAAAGTGTCAGCTGAGCTTTAAGTCACTTATTCTTTGCAAGTAGTTGTAAAAAATTTTAAAATCAGCATACTTCTGGTCATTGAATTGCTGTTAATGGTTTGGGAAGAGAGGAGATTAAATGCAGCACAACAGTCATAATTCTCAAATCCTTACAACACTGGCCTCCCTGGTGAGTCCACACCATGTGTGGTTTGGCCACCCTCTCCTCACTGACCACTTCACCACTGCCAGCCATGCTCACTTCAACCACAGAGAGCTGGGTGCCACAAACTCAAAATGGCTTTGTAGCAGAACGGTGGCTGCACTTAGTGAAGCCTGTAAATCTCTCAAATACCTGCAGCAGGCTTGCTTGCTTTCTGCCTCTGTGCCTGAATGTAGAAAGATCTTATTTTGGGAATACCTTTTCAGACAGAAAACAGCTCAGGTAGTAGATTTGGGGAATTAGAGCTGCTGATGTATATCACATATAAAACCCTGGTCGCTGGTTACACATGCAGAAACACGCAGAAACCCTCCTGCAACTGAGGAAAGGGCCTTTACTGAATTTGTCCATTAAATATTCTGCAAATACCCAGCCTGGTGACTTCGTGCTGCAGCCACTGCCAGGACATCCGCTGACCTGTTCCAGCTCCTGCTGCTCTTTTCTGGCCAGATTTGAAGCCTCTGAACCCAGACAGATGATGCTAATAACACAGCAAATCAACAGAAAACATCGCCACAACCATCTGACCTCTTGCTCTGATGAGACACCCTGGACTTAAAGGACCCCAAATTTTCCTTCGCCACCTCAAATTTTCCCATCCTGAACCGGCTGCAGACCCACGTCCTCACTGTTGTCCACCAGCATAGGAGGGAGCTGGGTTCTTCATCACCCGAGACATGGGGTAAGGGTGCATTGGAGCCACACACCCCATCAGGTGCTTGCAGCACCTCTGCTCTGGTCATCCCACACCCACTGCACATCACAGGCGAAATGGCATTGCACCCCACACTTGGCCCCGCTTGAGCCCTTGCCATGGAGCAACAGAGCCGCCCTTGTGCTTACCTTTCCCAGACACGTGTATTTGGGGACAGGCCGTCTCAGAGGATGGCAGAGTGAAGTTGGCAGGCGGTGGGTCCCCAAGGAGCCCCCACGAGCGGGCGCGCTGCTCCCCACCCCTTGCAGTGACACACGCTTGGCTTTGGCACGGCTCTTCTCAGGCAGTTGCTCCAGTGAGAGCAATGAGCTGTGAAGCTGCTCGCCGCCTCGGCATCACCATCTCGCCAGCCACGCAGTCCAGGGAAAAAACATCACCTTCAAGCACTAGCGTCATCTCCATTGAGGGTGTAGGGCTGTCTGTCCGGGAATGGCATTACGTACCAGACAGGGATTCGCTCCGGGTTCAACACTGACACCTTCTTCTCCCAAAAGAAAACGACGACCCCAAAGAATAACATGCAGTACAGATGGAAAACAGGGAGGACTGCATTGAGAGATGCTTCTGGGTCAGGGCTGTGCCGCTTCCTCGGTTCAACAGCACCATCTCCTGGGCGGCCTCGGCCACGCCACCCGGATGCCGGCAGCTCACCCCCCAGAGCGTGTCCACAGGGAGACCCTCCTCAGCCTTCCTCTGGAGCCACCTAAAATTTATGGCTTATTTGCTTTCCTTTCAGGCAGTGTCAGTCTTCTTGCAGCTATTTTCTTTCACGTATTACTGCTTGTCTTTCACGGAGCATCACAGACAGATGAGTAAATACACAAAATACCGAAGAATCCCAAAAGATTCTGCATAATTTTAAAAGCAGCAGTATAAGACGTTCTTGAATACCAGCCCTAAAACTGATCTCTTCTGAACTGTGGTTCCCGGACTGCGTGGAAGAGAACGTCTTGACACAGCTGGTGAATGAGCCAACTAGGGAAGGGTCCCTGCTAAAGCTGTTGTTCGCAAACAGAGGAGGATTTGTGGGTCGTGTGAAGGTTGGAGGCTCTTGGACACAGCGATCATGAGATGGTAGAGTTTTCAATGCTTAAAAAAGTAGGGAGGTGGGTCAGTAGAACTGAGACCTTGAAGTTCCAGAGGACAAACTTTGGCTTGTTCAGGAGACTGGTTGAGTCGCTTGGAAGGCAGTTCCGAAAGGCAACGGAGTCCAGGAAGGCTGGACATCCTTCAAGAAGAAAATCTTTAAAGCATAGGAGCAGGCCATCCCGATATGCTAAAACGGCGGGGGGGGGGGGAACTTTGGCTTGTTCAGGAGACTGGTTGAGTCGCTTGGAAGGCAGTTCCGAAAGGCAACGGAGTCCAGGAAGGCTGGACATCGTTCAAGAAGAAAATCTTTAAAGCATAGGAGCAGGCCATCCCGATATGCTAAAACGGCGGGGAGGGGGGTAAGACCCACCTGGCTAAACAGAGAGCTTTGGCTGGAACTCAGGAAGAAAAGGAATATCTATAGCCTATTGAAAAAGGGTCAGGCCACTTGGGAAGACTACAAAGACCTTGTGAGGCTGTGCAGGGAGAATATCAGAAGGGCCAAAGCCCAACTAGGACTTAATCTGACCACTGCCATAGAATACAATAAAAAATGTTTCTATAAATACATTAACAGCAACTGGAGGGCTAAGAAGAATCTCCACCCTCTACTGGATGTGGGAGGAAACATAGCAACCAAGGATGAGGAAAAGGCCTTCTTTGCCTTAGTCTTTAATAGTAAGACCAGCTGTTCTCTGAGTGCCCAGCTCCTTGAACAGAAAGAGGGAGACAGGGAGAGGAATGAAGCCCTCATAATACAAGAGGAATTGGTCAGTGACCTGTTGCACCACTTAGACGCACACAAGTCTATGGGGCTGGATGGGATCCACCCAAGGGTACTGAAAGAGCTGCAGAAGTGCTCTCCAAGCCACTTCCCATCATCTATCAACAGTCCTGGCTAACCAGGGAGGTCCCAGTTGACAGGAGGCTAGCAAATGTGACACCCATCTACAAGCAGGGCCAGAAAGAGGATCCAGGAAACTACAGGCCTGTCAGTCTGACCGTGGTGCTGAGGAAGGCTATGGAGCAGATCATCCTGAGTGCCAGCACATGGCATGTACAGGACAACCAGGTGATCAGGTCCAGTCTGCATGGGTTGATGAAAGGCAGGTCTTGCTTGACTAACTTTATCGTCTTCTCTGACAAGGTGACTCGCTTAGTGGATGAGGGAAAAACTGTGGATGTTGTCTGGTTTAGTAAAGCCTTTGACACTGTTGCCCACAGCATTCTCCTGCAGATGTGCTGCTTTGGGACATGGTTTAGTGGTGGACTTGGCAGTGCTGAATTAACAGTTAGACTTGATGATCTTAAAGGCCTTTTCCAACCAAAATGATTCTGTGGTTCTGCGAAGGTTTGAGTACGTGAATACATACCCAGTCTTTCTGGAGCACATCCTCTTTGAAGTAATCAAAAAGCACAGTTTCTCAGAGAATTCCTAAATTTTCTTCAAGCAAAACCACAAAACAAAACCAAACCCCAAGTCAAAACTACAGAAAAAATCAGCCTAAATCTACCTGAAGAGCTGCTTAGATTTTAGACAAGTGAAATGGTGGACAAGAACGAAACCACTAGATTTCGTAGTATTAACTTCCAATGGGCAAATCTTGTCTGACAAGTACTGTTTCGAAGATACTAATTGTAGTGTGTATTTGACAGCTCTAAAATGTTTGTTGAGACACCCCTGTTAAAAGCATGTGGTTTTCGCTCACTAGAGCACGGGTTTCACACTAAAGGCTCCAAAACTTTATTCTCTATATAGCTCTTGTAGTACAAGTAGCAAATCACTTCTCTGTATTTCAGTTTATATTAGTCTGCAGAATGAAGATATGCGTGCCCTACTTCACTGTTTTGAGGCTTAATTGTAAAAAAATCCTTCAGGCTTGGAAGAACGTGCTTATATAACAAGTAAAAGAAGCGTAATTCAATGATTTTTGATTTTCTTATTCCGAACTCCTCCAAAGCCTCTTTTGACTCAATTCACTGTTGAATGCCTGCGGTGGTACAACACCTCCTCCCTGGGCCACACATCAATCTCGGAGAAGTCAGGTGTGAATTGTGAAAGGCAGCGCACCAGAACATTGAGGCACCCTTACTGTACCTTGCTCCTGCTCCCCCTGTTCTTTGGGGACAATAACAACAATCTATTACCTTATGACAACCTAGCATAGATCATAAGCAGCGAACCAGAGCATTAAGGCACCCCATCGACACAGCAGGCTCATGCTCCCCTTATCACCTCAGAACAGTAAGGATAGTTAATCATCTCCTGATAGTCTAGAACATCTGTACTTGGGTCACGGCCCAAAGGGGTAGGGGGGGGTGTGGGGGTGTGCGCAGCATACCAGAATCCCCAAATCTGGCAAGTTCCAGGCCTGAACAAGGTGGAAAACCACCTGACAAAAATAAATCATCTTGGACCCTATAAGTAGCGATCCTAAGCAAGACCCTTTGAGTTTTCCTGGATTGCAGCAGGTTGTGACCAGCACCTCCCTTGAGCTGGGATGTCTCTCAGGACCATCTGTCAGCAAAGTCAGCAGAAGCCAGGGCAAGTCACCCTCCTCGAGATTAAATTATTGCGTGTTGAGTAATGCTGATGCATTGCGAGTATTTGCTCCAGACTGGAAGAGGGAAATTTTTCAACTATAGGCTGGCCTCTTCCATCCCCCTCTCTATGTACCTATGTGTTTGATTACACACATTTACCTTCACGAGTGTGGGTGCCTATCTATTTCACTGGTTCCAAATACTTCTGTCTGCCTGTGTGCTTGTATGGTTTGTGTTTACACATACATACGTAATTTGATTTAGGATACCCTGCAGTAAGTTAGCGTGAGTCTTGTAATTCTCGAATCTGTAAGTTACTATTTGATTGTAACATATTCTACTAAATCACTTGAGATAAATCAGGACCTCTTCCCTCAGTCCTAAACCAATCAGGATATGCAAGATTATAATTCTGCTTTTGATACATTCAATACAAGAACGCAGAAAAGTTTCTCAAGCAGAACCATCAAAAAAAAAAAAAGCAGCCACACACAACCTGGACACTACTCTGGTTTTTCCCCTGTCTGTGAAACAGCACAAATTCTCTGCCAACCATACTGAGGTTCCTGGGTTTGCTTCAGCTTACATCAGTCAAAACCTGAACATAAAACAATAGGTTTGGCACATACCTTAAGAAAAAATAAATTGTTGAAAATAAAACCCGAACCCACATAGCTATTTCAGTCACATTTTCTGTGTAACTAGAACCTGTTTTCCCTAAGCGATACGTCAGGATGGGCATCAAGTAGTTAGACCAGTCAGGAGCCATGACCAAACCCTGTAAGAGACAGCAGTGCTTTAAGACAGAACTATTCAACAAAACAAGCAGCATCCCCACAGAAAGGTCAAACCCAAATAACGAACAGCAGCCTCTTCCAGAGCAGTGTTTTCACCTCAACCCTTTCAGCCAAAAAAGCAAGCCTGACCCACCACAACTAACAATCCAAACCTTCCAACTCTCTTTACCTTTCCTTATTGTCTTTCCACTTCCGCTCACAGTCGCTTTGACAGCTACTGCCTATCTTCTGACTAACGAGTGGGTTTTTTCTCACACAATCCTGTTACACAGATGTTGAAAAACCCTGTGTAAGAAGATCTGGTTTCTTCAGAAGGGACATGCAAACCAGATTAGACAGGGATTTATTGCTCAGCTGCAGCTCTGCATTTTAATATTGCCCTTCTTAGATGCAGGCACTGACACGGCCTTGATGGGATTCTTGGTACCAGCTCAGGAGAGATTTTCCTTGGCACGATTCTTCGCTTTCATGTTCCCACACCTGATTGTTTTCTCCACACTCAGCACTAACAGACTCCTGCCAAAGATTTCTGGCCCACTTTTTAAAGAGAATCACAGAACTCAGAAAATAAGCCTCCATCTCATCAGACCCAAATAAAGGCATTTCAAATACTTCAGGACATCTGAACTCTATAGACTTCTTTTTTTTCAGAGCAGACAAGCAATGGAGAATATTGACCGCATCCAAACATTTGCTAGCAAAATTAAGGCAAGGAAAAGGACATGGGAGCTGAGAAATGCACCCATCAACCCATTAAGATGTCCTGAGCTGTTTGTTAACAGCTCATTTTCTCAGGGGAAACAACTCTTGGTTTAGCTGATTTGAATTCTCCCAGATCAAAACTAGCAGCGCAGGTCTAACTCACTTCCTTCTGCTTCCCACCAGGACCAGGTCAAGAGAAAAAAAACTCTACCTCCTCTTTCGTGAAGGTTTAGGACAGCAGATCAGTTTTGGAATACAAATAATCTTATTTGCTTAAATCAATCCACCTTGCTCCATGTATAAGAGGCAAGAAGTGTTAGAAGATGCAAAGGATTAGCCTAATTTACGAACTGGTGCATGGGTTGGTCCACTGAGCTTAGCCTTTTACCACAGCAGCACTACCAAGGGCATCCTCAGAATAAAATGCCAATAATTATGACAATGGTTTCCAGTTTGGCATATACACACCTCAACCCCGTAGTAACAGAGTAACGATTATAGGTAATAGTTTACAATTCATCTCACTGTAAGCCCTCATCAGTGCAATACAGCCAAAATGAGTCCAGAAGCATCTCACCAGAGGAGCCGCCACCCAGAACACCTGTCTGTATTAACACACTAAATCTCAAAGAGCAGGA
>NW_010415586.1:34036-42673 GCF_000710305.1 Buceros rhinoceros silvestris
ACGCAGTGTTTTGGTGCTGGCAGCTCCACAAAACCTACCTTGATCTGTAGCAGCCCTGCAAGCGGTGATGCTCATGCACAGCTCTGACACTTTCCTTATTGTTACCCCAGCAGACCACACTCAAGAGTGGGCAGCTTTGCTTCTTTCTTCACCAAAGACGACACCTTTGCTCCTTGGCTGTCCTTCTCAGCAACTTCAGCCAGCCTTCCCAAACCGTGTCTTTGGTCTCCATTTTACTGCAGAGTAATTTGGCAAGAACAAGCATCAGTGGCATTTTCCCCCCATCATTCCTTTCACTTCCTGTGACAAACCACTCCTCCTGGAGGAGGGAAGTCTCCCTTTCCACCTCATGGACCTACCCGTCTAGCACCAGCCACCTGGTATTATTTCAGCACATCCACCCCAGACTCCAATATTACCAGCTGCCTTCTCTCATAGCCAAAGAGCATGAGAAAAGCAGGTGCAAATCTCTCATCAATCAATGGAAGGCATGATTTTTTCTTCAAAATTACCATCTCATTTGCAGCAACATCCCTTTTGGACTGGAAGTCCATGCTCCCTTATGCCTCCAGTCTGAGGGACAGCAAAAGCTGGTTTGCAGATTGCAGAATGCTGCCTGTCTTCTCAAATGACCAACCCAGCTGAGAACTAGTTCCCTGGGGAAAATACTTCCAATCAACTCCCACAATAAGCATCTGGAGATTCACAGTCTAAGTAGACAGTGATTTTTTTATTGCAGTTGGATTAACATGAGCATTTATATAGGCGATATATGTAAAACAACTGCACTTGCACGCCGAGCCTGGAAAGATACAGATTGTAGGGCAATGCAGGCAGAAGTCACATTTCATATTCCCACTGCTGTGGCTTTGTCACACACAATTTTGGGTATCACTGTTGCTTTTACTTGCTCAATCACAACACGTTCCAATCAGAGTGACATAAACAGTACTATATATGTTATGCAAAATACTAAACAAATAATTAAAAAGTCTATGGGAAGGAAGCAGAGGAAGTAGAAAAACTTCTGTAGTTTTGGTAAAAGCAGGAACTCACACTAGGAGAAAAATTTTGCTGCTTAGAGGATAAAGACGACCTGACAATGCTAAAATCACCTTTACATTAACCCACTAGCAGATAGTACTAAAAAATATTCAACTTTTGCAGAACAAAGAACAGAGCTTTATGAAACAGCAAAGCTGGGGCTTTGGATTTTTACAAGTTTTATTTAGTAGCCAGACTGAGTTAACCACATTGAAGCAGAAAATTTAATTTTGTTACTTTTTTTTACTGTGTACATTATCCATTTCAATAGGTCTATTGACACGACTAACCAAAGACTTTTGAAATTCACTTGTTTTTCTAAACAGTGTTTTACATTTAGAACGGCAAAAGCTACTTATGAAAGATTAGCCTTAGGCAAACTTATTCAATTTGAATTCAAAGAGAGGCAATGCTGAAATGCTCACAATTAACCTTCATCTATACCTAAAGCTTTGCATTTCATGAATGTGATGTGGAATATGAACAAGAAGAAGCTTGCCCTCATACCTCTGCCTAACAGGCAGAAGTGACTGCCTCTGAGTGTAACTTGCTCATACTCAGTGGTCATTCAACCGCTGCTACTGGTACCGGGCAGCTGTTGTGAACAAAGGAATACACAGAGAACACACACGCTGTATTTAATCCTGGTGATACTGCATGCATTAAAAATATACAGTAAGCTTACTGTAACCCATTTGGCAAATTCTGTGAAGAATGTATCAGTATAGTTTCTCCACTGGACAGTCTGCTCAAGCAGACAGGAGAGATTTACAACTGGAACTTGCATCAAATCTGTCTTACCCACAAGTTCCAGTCCTGGCTTCCTTGTCCACTCTTCCCGTTTTTCCTTTCTCTAAAACACATTTTTTTTATCCTAGGCAGTGGAAAACATGTTTAGGTTTCCAATGAAAAGTAGTATCAGTTTCATTAGTCATTTAAAACAAAGAGGCACTATTGTGGACGATCAACATAAAATACCATTTATTTCCAATCATTTGCCTAATTCACTTGCAAACTGGTTTATATTAATAAAACTAAACTACACTACGAAACAGCTTGGTTAGCATTTAACCTTAACAGCATTGCTGTACAGCTGAAGCTACGCTGGTTAACATAATGGAAACACGGTTACACAGGTATTGAAGACTTCAGAGACTTTCTGCAAAAAATTATTTATCTATTCAGTAGCCTCTCTGCTGCACTCATCTTATCTACATGAAACACTTCATCTGTTAATCCCATGTTTGAAGATCATATTTTTGGGGGGCACAGCCATGAGGAGAAAATACTTGGAAATACAACAAATATAAAAAGACAACTTAGTAACTAGCAAATAATCCAAGATTACCATAGTAACTGAAGTATTCTGCCATACTATTTCAAGCCAGGATACTGAAGCCTTAAACAATTCTCACATTTCAGCACTGACACAGAACTGCAATACACAAAGTATATAAACAGGGGGGAAAGCTCTTTGTGAGAGGTAGAAAAGGTTTTATAAAATCTTTAGGCACAATTCTTAGCAATCTTTTAAAAGCCATCAGAAAGCTACAAAGTAATAATGACCATTATACACGTATTTGTACAAGTCTGTTTATTTTTACCCTTTGGAATAAAGTATATTTCATGCACTCTCACATAATCTTTGCTCTTCTATATTGTTTGAAGACTATTTTTCTCATGTGATTACAGAAGTTTAATAGGCTCTCAGAAAGTCTTATCACTGGGAGTTATACGGCAAAACTAACGCACTATTACTTAACACTTTTTCAAGAGAAGCAAGTGAACGCAAACACTGTGTGTGGGGGTATCAAAGAATAGAGAAACACATACTCAAAATCCATAAAATTATTATTAGTTCTTTTGGTTTACTCCTATCCCAGTCAAGAAGAAAACTATTCTAGAAGTGAACCTTTTCTTTTTTCAAAAAAAATTTCCACAAATGTATGCTTTACAGTGCAGTGGTTACACTCAATTTTTCACAATACCGTATCTCAAAATACCAAGATCATTACATTCACCATGAGACAACAGACATTCACAGAAAAATCTTAGTGTCAGTTCAAAAAGATGCCTTCTTTGAGCTGAAGTATGGTAAGGCTTTACTGGTAACAAGTTCTTATCGAAGGTTTGCTTTATTCCTGTCATAGCATCTTTTTTTTTCTCATTTTACTTTTTGTCTTGGTCTTTTTCTGCATCCAGAAGTGCTGAACGGATTCCTAGCTTCTTCAGCTCTTCTACAAGATCTCCATTCTGATGCATCTGGAGGAGTATATCACAGCCACCAACAAATTCACCATTGAGGTATACTTGCGGGATGGTAGGCCAGTTAGAGTAGTTTTTTATTCCTGCATAAAGAAAAAAAAAAGTATTAAAGATTTTCCCCTCTCTCAAAACAGAAAGATATTTTAAACAGAATACATTGCTTCCACCTGACAGTACGAATGTGATTTTCTTTTCTTACCCATTGAGGCAAAAATTTATCTGTAACAGGAGCACTATCAGAAAAACTATGTTAGTTAGGTTTGTGTTGAAAGATACAGAGTCAGCTCCTGTATGACTTCAAACGGGAGCTGTAGAAATGTAGTATCTCCTTTCCCTCCCAGAAAACAAGCAAATAGGATTTTTAAGCCAATTAAAGAAATGAGGAGCACTGGAAAATATTGAGAACTGTTCACATTCAGTTATCCTTTCTATTTTCTCTAGAAGCCTTCCAAATTTCAAATTGCTTTATCTTTCATTGCCAGACCTTACAGCCCATGGGAGGGGCACAAAGGCTGAAATATCTTTAAAAGTAGTCCTTAAATAAAACAGAACCCACGTCACAATTATGAAGTACAGAATTCAAGTTTAAAACTGTACTTCATAGAAGACAAATGCAAGACCATTCAAAAATATTAACTGATGAGCTGGTATAATTGAATTCCAACTTGCACATAAAGACATCACACAAAAAATTAAACAGAAGCATCATGACATTTAATTTGCCACTTTTTAAAATGACCCTCCACAAAAAGCCATTATTTCTGTAGCAGAGGGAACAGTTACATGCTACATCTACATGCTCTTACACCAAGTTCGCCAGCATTTACTTAGATACTAAGTTTTGAAATCAACATTCTTAGTCACTTTCAGAATGCAATGCCCTGAATTTTTCTACATAGGGCATGAAACCCAATTAGCAAATTTAAGCCTATCAACAACTGAGGTGCCATTTCAGATCATTAGAGCCCATTCTCCCTGGAAGTCAACCCTCTAAACAAGCACCTCTGAGCTTTAGCATAGGCTGTCAAAGTACTAATAGCAAATTTTAGACCTGTATAGCAAAAAACACAGGGCAATTTGCTTTCTCCTTAGAAAACATTATAACCTCTAATATAAAGGTCAAACCCAAAATATTTGAGGTAAAAAAATAACCATATAAGTAAATCATGCTTCCTTCATTGGAATTCAAAACTCTTTAAGAAATATGCTTAAGTGCATAAGTATGTAATGGGATTATGATTTTAATGTATAAAAGATGAAAGAGCTAAGAATTCCCCTTAGTCAAATATCAGCGTGTTCAAAAAACTCCACTAAACTAACAGAAATCAACAAAATAATTTTGTTGTGACAAAGTGCTCCTAAACATGATGTACTACATGAGCTAGATTTTATTTTGACTTACGGTTTTGTGCATGAACAACCAATGCTTCAGAAGCCCAAAATAACAAGTTTAGCATATAAATCAAGGCCAAAGGGAACCTGTAACCATCTAAGTTCACCTCCAGCATCACCTCCTCTAATTTCTTTTAGCATTTCATTGAACCCTGTCAATTGTTTAGATTTTGAAGTGAACTGGTGTTTCACAGTACTTTTCTTAGACACCCCTCAGCCTTGGAGCACTCAAAAGTGGTCTGTCCTAAAGATCTTTTAACCTGCAATAGTTGTAATGAAAAAACTGAGTCCCAGCACTAAGACACACTTAAGAATAACCCTACTCAAAGGGGTCACTGGAGATACAAAATAGGGTTTGTTTTTGTTGAGGTACTGTAATGCTAAACATACATGGAGAACCAAGGGCTCTGCATAACAAACCTGCTGCCAATAGCTATTCCCATTATTCTCTCACAGAAACACCTTTCCAAGGATCCAGCTGCACAGACCTACAAGCACCGACAGTACCTTCAACTTCAGTACTATCTAACTTCAGATAAAAATATGAATACAATCAAGCTTAGTTGCTCTGTATGCTACATTTCATGTACTGGACAAGCTGCTTTCAATGCCTGCACACTTGAGGATCACCCAGATTACAAACTGAACACCTCCTGAGGTAGGTAACCAACCTCCAGCTTAGCAGAGCAGTCACTGACACTATTTCAGTAGTGCTGAAGCAAGTCAGCCTGGTCTATGCTTGTTGCACTCAGGATGCACTTTTGTGGTGGCTCCTTTGGCAGTATAGACACCCCGAGGGATTGATTTCCTTCCTCCTCCCTGAAGGTTAACACTCCCACCTGCAGTTCCTGCTTGGAAGCACCATTTGCTTTGTCAAACCACACTCCACAGATCAGGTCTGCAGTTTGACAGCGGAGCTAGCACACTCTAAGGTGGCTGTGAAACCAGAACCATTGCAAAGTGCTACTGAAAGGGGTACCAACTGCACTCCCACCCCATTACCAGTTCTCTGCCTCTCTCTTGCCAGCATTAGCACTAATCAACGATGGGCCACTTCAAAGAACAGACTCAAGCAACCACTGTCACTCCTACCACACTTTCTCCAGAAAAACAACACGTTTTTATGGAGATCGTTAATACTGGTGCAAACCCGACCGAGGGAAAGCTGGCCCAAGGGCAGGAGGAAGGATCAAGAAACCCTCTTGGCAACATCCTGTGCTAGGTATAAAGCAATAACGAAAATAATCTGAGGGTGAACTACCACAATAGTTGAAACCAGTTTAAACCACCACTTCTCCAGTACATAATCCCAAGTTTTTCCACCACCTTAGTGACCTAATGCCATCCATTAGCCAAGAGCAGGATGACTTGTGACAGCACAGCCAACTTAAACTTGAATAGTCATGGGGTCCAAGAGAGTGCTGAGGTCTCTTAAACCAGCTTTATTAAGGAAGGATTTGTGTCAGGGGAGCCTATCCTAAACCCAAGTTCAGATAAATCACATGAAGTACCAATAAGTATTTAGTTTCACAGGTCTCCGTCAGGTGAAGAGGCAAGTAGGGGAGTTGGCCCTATTTTAGTGCAGGGCAAGTTTCTGCAATTAAACTATAACAAGCTGAAAATAAGGTTTCAACAGACACAGGACAGAAATCAAACAGCACTTCAAACATGCCTAAATCACCATCTCTCCAACAGCCTGCTCTTGAAACAAATGTATAAGCACACGTATATGCAAACATTTAAGCTAAGTTCAGCTGAATACAAAGCTGGTGACCAGCTCACATACCAGTCTCCCTGCAGATCAGTCTTTAATGAAGATGTATTAGGTATTTTCACAGCTAAAGGCTCAGCATCCCCACACGCATACAGTGCAGATTATGTTCACAGAGAGGGCTTAGGAAAGCATCACATGTTGCATATTAACTTCTCAGCACCTGAGACCAGCTGCAGGAGAGACTAACTTCAGGCAGCCACTGCTGAATCACACTCAGCAACTTGCAGACCCTCAGCTTTCTGCAGCTCTGCCCTCTCCTCTATCAGAGACTGCTCTCTACAGAGGCAGGCACACACTGGTTTTTTAGGGTGCAGCAGGCAAGAGAGTTATAATATGGCGGCCCGCTGGCCTCAAAACACTTCACAGCTCCATCCCTAGTGCTGGCCCTGGCACTCACCTCTCAAAACAAGAAGCTAGTTCAACTCACGTGCCCGGTGATCCAGACAACAAATCGAGCTGGCTCTCTGTGCAGTCAGACAATGACAAAGCTGGTGCATGGAAGGAACAGAACAACTTCTTTAAGCACCTGAGAACCAGCAGGATATCGTGCAACCATATGCTCTGTTACTGCATTCAGCACAGCTTAGCCAAACAGTCCAGATCAAACCACTAATTTCAACTTAAAGCTCAGGTAGCCAGCAGGGCCATAACCTCTCAGATCACCTCGCATAAGCCAGAGTTCGCGTGGAGGAAACATCTGCTGTGCTCTGAAGGGAGATGTTCCTGTCGCATAGGAAGAAGATAGTATGTTTTCACATGGTCAAGTCCTCAAAGACTGCAACGTGCAAACACATTTACCATTCAAGGGCTCAAAAAACCCCTCCTGACCACAAATAAAATGCTGATGATCTGATCCCAAGGTTTTGTTTCCTCCTTTTTAGTTTATAACTTTGTTCTAGTATACCATATGAATAAGTTCAGATATGGAAATAAAGTTTAGGAAAAACACCATGATTTCTTCACCTGTCAAAGGCAGTAGATTACTTGAACAAAGCCAACATTCATTAACAAAAATGTCATCACACCCGAGTTCCAGTATTTAAGCTTTTATATTATACCAACTATTACACCTGTGAACCGAAAAGCAAGCAAGGATTGGAAAAAATCAGCCTTTCAGCTAAAAGTTAATGAAAAACTGAATTAGTCAGATGATACCAAAAGCACAGGAGAAGGAAGTCACCTGATATATGCCAGCATGTGGCTTTACAGCACACTCACCATATTCTGGACAAGAACTGTTAATGCCATGCACCCGCAAGACTAATTACTACATACTATTATTTTGTTGTTGCTTTAAAACTTTCTCAAATAACCACATAAAACCTCCGCAGCCAGCTACACACGTTGAAGAGGAAAAGAAGGAAGCAAAGCATTATGAGAACAGAGTACTAGCTTCCCACAACTGGCAAAAAACCCTCATATAGTATAGTTCCTATACTTCAGTAATGTGAAACTATTACTCAATATTTATTGTGCAAACGATTAGCACAAGTTTGTACTGGATCAAAAGAACCTCCGCAGGCAGTGCCAGCAGGCAACACAGCAGTACAAGTCCATTCAGAAGCTTCACCATACTGTTCCCAGGGAACAAAAAAATCTGACTGGATAATTAAGTATTTAGGAGCCTTTTAATGCAGCTTTGTATCTATTGAATAGGCAAGGCAGCATAGCATCAAAAGTCCGATCTCCAAGAGTTACCCCATAAGCGTAACTGCCTTCAGCAGATAGCCAAGACACTCTTGGACACAGTCAGGGTTACAGAAACCAAACGGGGAGGTCCAGGAGAAGCAACCCCAATATCTCTGCGATATACTTCAAATTCCACACGCCCCCACACCCCGGGGCGTAGACCTGCTTGTAAAACTCCACCAAAAATGCCAAGAAAGCACGCAAAAGCGAGGCGGAGCTGTGGAAAGCGAGCAGGGGCTGCAGGAGCTCGGCAGGGTGCTCCAACAACCCGGGAGCCCGGAGGTGCTGAGGACACCCCGACCTCCCGCAGCGTTACACACGCCGGGGCCTCCCGAGGGTCCTTCCCAGAGGAAAGCCGGTACCTCGGGGTTCTGGCGGCGTATCACAACGAGAGGCCCGGGAGCAGCTCGGGCTATGTGCAAGCCCTGCAGCAGGGGAGGCGGCACCCACACGTGTCCCCCGGCAGGCGCCAC
>NW_010415587.1:0-243 GCF_000710305.1 Buceros rhinoceros silvestris
CTGAGTCAGCACCCCATATGCAGTTTGGTCACCCACATTCACAAATAGGAAAAAGGGACGACCTAGGTCTGGCAGAGATAATACTGGTGCCTGTATCAACTTCTGTTTTATTCTATCTAATTGTTTATCATCTTCTGTTGTCCATTTCAAAACATTATTAGTTAACTTCTCATACCAAAATTTCGTACCCTTACTATATCCTTCAATCCATTGTCTGCAATATCTCAATAATCCAAATAATTG
>NW_010415587.1:373-613 GCF_000710305.1 Buceros rhinoceros silvestris
TGGCTGCAATATCCCAATAATCCTAATAATTGTCTTATTTCTCTTTTGGTCCGGGGGGGTGTAGGTTCAGAATTCCAGTAACTCTTTCAGGATCTAGTTTCTTTTTCCCTTTACTCAGCCAATGCCCCAAGTATTTTACTTCACTTTCCACAAACCGTAGTTTAGACTTTGATACCTTCAATCCCCCGTTCCCCCGAAAATTTAACAAGTCTATTGTGGTGTTTCTCACTTTTTCTTGAT
>NW_010415588.1:0-2539 GCF_000710305.1 Buceros rhinoceros silvestris
CAGGTCAGCGTTTCTGTGGTGAATGAGAGATGAAGGTGGTAGTAGAGACAGGTTGTGAAGAGCTTTGACAGTGAAATATGATTCATACAGCAGTAATCAAGTTAAGGGAGAATGGGAGCCTGGGTGGAAGTTTTACCTATATGAATGACCGATTACTCCTCTGTAACGGTGTTTTCTTTTTTTGAGTATGTTGGTAATCTGTACTTTTTGCATAAATATTTCTATTTCTCATTGTTATGAAAATAACCTTGAGGAAGCAAAATAAGCGTAAACTCTTTCAGAATTTCCCTCGATGAATTTGGACTAGAAAATAATGGTGTCAGCTTAGCAACCAAAGGAGAAGTATTTTGGGAATTGTCTACTTAGATATCTTGATGACCACATGCTGTGATTGTGGGTTTGTTTCTTTTGTTCTTGTCATCTTGGTGTTCTGATTTGGTTTATGTAATGTTATGGATAGTTCCACTACAATATGTACTTTTCACTGCAATAATGGCTTGGGTTGTAGATTACTGTTACTCTTACCTCATGAACATGTGGAATAATCTTTCTTATGGATAATTTGATTAAACAAAACCTAAATCTAAGACTGTCAAAGTCGACTTGCATTTCATTTACATGACCTGTTTTTAGACTTTTTTTCTTCTGGTAGGATATCTGTATTGTACAGTATGTGCAGAACTGCATCATGGAAAGTTGTGTCTTTTACTGCTTTTCTATTTTATTGATTGTTTTCCTACAAAATGCTTTGTTATGACTTTAGCAGCAAGGCTTTAGAAAGTTAGTATCATGGGAAATAGGTTATCTTCAAAAGACACCTGATTTCTGTTAGATATACATGAGCATTCTGCATTGCTTTGTTTCCTTGAAGAGTGATGGGAGGAAAGTGTTTAGGGGTTTTGTTTGTGATTAAAAGGCCATGAAATAACAGTATTGTAATACAAAGACATGTTAGAGCCTAATTAAGCAGTAGCTAAGGATGTTCTGTTGTGGTTTTCTAGAAGAGTCTTTCAGATAATGATCTACAGTAAAATTATTACCCATTGCCAAAATTCCCATCCTTTTCTGTGTTATCTGTTTACCTAGGGATGTATCTGTAAAGGGAATGGTGAGTGGATATGTAAGTATGTGTGTTAAGATCTGTGTTATGCAATATTCTTGTTGAGATAGGTTTGTGTAGGTGACTTCTGATGTAGCTGAATCAGTCATAAAAAGATTTTGGTACCATTTAATTTTGCCTTTTTGCTTCCTCCCATTCTATGCTGCCATCTATGCATCCTGCCTTATTCTTCTCACTGGCCATAATACTAATTTGGCTGTTGAATTCAACTTGCTGCTGTAGCAAAAACATCTATCCATTTTTGCTGGGTATCATTCTTAAAGAAGGGCCCAGTAAACATCAAAGTCAGCTCAGGATAAGTGGAAAATGCAGAAGGAAATAGCAAAAATGGGACTAAGTAATTTTAGCAGGGTGCTTTTTGATCTGTTTAGTCCTTGTGCATCTTAACCCTCAGTTGTTGCAGAGTATGCTCAGTTTCTGCTGACACTGGGAAAATATCCAGAGCTGACAAAGGGTTTCACAGTCCTTTGGACAAAAGGCATTATAAAGAAGATTTTATTTAAATTCCTATTTTCTTTTTCTTCATGAGAAAAAAAGATAAACTGAAAACAACCTTTGTAGCAGGAAGGATAAATTCTTGTATATGTAATGTGTAAATACGGTATCTGTTGGCGAAATATTTGGTCCAGCCTATCTGTGAGACAAGAATAAAATCAAGCATTTCAAATTCCCCTTATTCCCAGAAATAGTTAGGAAAAGGCCTATGCTAACAAAATATGGAAACTTTAAAAAATATTTTGGAATTCATAATAGCAAATGCTGCTGCCTGAGAGTCCCTGCTAAAGTAATGTACCTGTCTTTTGTAGATACATGGAAATCTATCTGTTTTGATTCTGTTTTGATAATATTGCCTCGAGGTGGAGTAGCTTTCTTAATTGGAAACACATACATCCCCATTTACTGAAATGAATTAGTTTGACTAGCATCCACTGTATCATGGAATTGTCAGTTGTGTAAGTGGTTGGGCCACAGAAGCAAACAATATTGAGCATAGTGCAGGATTTTCAAGTTGTTTTATTTAGTAGAAGCCCAAGGAAGAATGAAACCATTAGTGGAAACTTTGTTCCTTTGCTAAACAGGTTTATGTAAAATAGATACAATTAATTCTTTTCAATCAATTGTATTATTAAAGGATTTTTCTGTGTGTGATACACTGTATAAGTATTGCTGGACTGAAAATCAACGTCTAACACAAAGTAGCCAGTGATTTATGAAGTTGTCTATTAAAAGGGGTCAGTACTGGGTTCAGCTTTGTTCAACATATCCATCAATGACCTGGAAGAAGAGATAGAATGTACCCTCAGCATGTTTGGTGGTGATACAAAACTGGGAGTAGTGGCTGACACACTAGAAGGCTCTGCTGCCACTCAGTGAGACATGGACAGGCTGGGGGGGTGGGGGGGGAGGGAACAAAAAAAA
>NW_010415588.1:2772-24631 GCF_000710305.1 Buceros rhinoceros silvestris
GTCCCTGCTGCCACTCAGTGAGACATGGACAGGCTGGAGAGTTGGGTGGAGAGGAAACAAATAAAGTTCAAGAAGGGTCCTGCACCTAGGGAGGAATAACCCCATGCACCAGTGCAGGTTAGGGACTGACCAGCTAGAAAACAGTTCTGCGGAGAAGGACCTGGGAGTCCTGGTGGACAAGTTAATTGTGAGCCAGCAGTGTGCCGTTGTGGCCAAGAAGGCCAATGGTACCCTGGGATGCATTAAGAGGAGTGTGATCAGCAGGTTCAGGGAGGCCACATCTGGAGTATTGTGTCCAGTTTGGGGCTCCCCCATTCAAGAGAGACGGGGAACTATTGGAGAGATATCGCTGAGATATTTGCCACGTTATTACAAAATCACTGTTAGAATTACAAGAGACGAGGAATCATTTAAGTTCTCCAGCCATTAGTCAAATTTGAGTTCAGTAATCTTAAGGATAAAAAATAATGAACAATTAATGCTGAGACAGGCTTTTATTTAATGCCCTTGAGCAATTTCTACAGTAGCTGGTCTTTGTGCTGGTAAACATGCATCTCTCCTGAAGAAGCCAGTCTGATTAATGAATTGTCGTTAATTCAGCCAAAAGATTGCAGTAAATAACTTGTCACAATTATGATGCATTAAGTACATGGTAGCTTTATGTAGGATATTTCAGTTGTATCTTTTTAAAGAAGCTACATATTGGTTATGGGCAAGCCACAAAATCTTCAGTAATTCCTTATAAATATATCACAAAGTCTTCCAAAAGAAATGGTGTTGTAAATTTTGTAGTTCAGAGGAATTAACCATGTTAACTTTTTTCCTCCTTTGTTATCTCTAAGCAGTTAAGAGTAAATTTTTACAGCAAAAGCTCTCTCTTGGACTCTGGAACCATTTGAGGCCATCTGCAGAAATTAACACCTCTGTTCATGTTAGTGATCTCAGTGGAGGAAAGTTTTTAAACCGACTCTCAAACTAATTTAAAGCTTTCCTCTCCTCTGATGACCTTTGAAACTGTGATATGCCATTATTTCCTTCTCCATTTGCCTTTGGAGGGTGGAAAACAGTGATGACAGCACATATGCACGTGTACAAGTGGTCATGGCCCATTAAACATCTCCAAAATAAATTATCTGGATCCTGCATACAGATTTTAATGTCATGTCTCAGCTTTTTTCCAGTTATGATTGTTAAGGAAGACTAATGATTTTTCTATATCCTGCTGGTTTTGGGCTAAGTTGAAATGATGAAAGGAAGCTGGTTATCAAATGAATGTTGTGAAGGAGTACCTTGCCAATAATGTCTTCCCTTTTTAACTCTGATTTTGTAAATCTGATCAATGAGATTGTGTGGGGTTTTTTTTTTTTTTTTTTTTTTTTTTTTTTTTTTTTTTTTTTTTTTTCTGTATATGTCAGAAGTTCTTTTGGTATGTAGTATTTGTCCCAATAGCATAGATCTTTTGGTAAGAGAACCACAGAAATGTTTTTATGTGCTTTATTTTATTCAATGCTTTTGGAAATTCTTTGGACGTGCTCCTAGGATTTGAGGGTCACAGTTTGTCTTTGCCTTCAAGCTCTAAGCCTAAACCCCTCTGCTGAGAGTGCCTGGAATTCTGATGTGGGTAAAAGAAAGAAAAGCATTTAGAATTGTTAAGGAGCTCCAGAGGCTGGTAAAGATGAATGAAGATACTAATTGAGGAAAGAGCTTGTCATTCCATGGCGGTTTAAAGGACAGCAAGGTTATAATATATTAATGTGTAGGAAATGAAAGCACAGCTTTTTAGAGAGCAGTTGCCGGCAAAAGGTGTTGGTTGTGCTATGTTATTTGAGAAGGTGGTACGAACAATACATTTGTTACCTTGAGTCGGATATCCTCGTTTGCTTTAGTTTATCTGTGAAAACTTACTCATGATTACAAGTGTCTGAAATGTTTTGGTGTACTACATAAAACAACAGGTTTACGTACTAAACTTGCTTATGATGACGTAGGTGAGCAATGAAGCAAATTCATTTACATTTGTAAATTTTGTGATATATGAAAACCACAAACAAACAAAAAAACCCCAAACTTGGCTTTCCAGAAACAAGATAGGCTTGGTTTTGTTTGTTACTGTTGTGATAACACCACTCATATTGGACTTGTTAAAAGTGTAAAGTTACTTCCTTTTCATCGTTTTCTCAATATTTTCCTGTTGTTTGTGCTGCTGTTTGCTATATTTTTTCTTTAACATTTCTACGTGTTTTTGGTCAGTGGTGAATTTCCTGTCTTAGTTCATTTATTCACTTTATTCTACTAAATTTAGAAAATAGAATTGTCTTGTGTCAGATCTAATATATCAGATTTAATAACTTTCAGTGTATAGAGCTAAGGATATTAAGTTAACTTCAAAAGAGTAAGAATCATAAGAAACTGAAATATCTAGGCTTTTCAAGACTAATGTATGAGCCATTTCTCTAAGATACCCTTTCCATCAGTGGAAACATCAGCATTGATTGAATTTTTCTCTTCAAAATTCAAATAACAGTGCTGCCTTCTGTCTTTGTAATTTTCTGTGTGGTTTTTTTTTTTTTTTTTTTTTTTTTTTTTTTTTTTTTTTTTTTTTTTTTTTTTTTTTTTTTTTCTTTTTTAAAATATGCTAATCCTCTAACTTTCTGGTGATGTTCTTTGAGGTCACGGAAAAAATATTTTCCATTTTCTTCATTGGTGTTAAATAAAGGGATTGTGGATGATGGATACTAAAGTGGTTCATATTGGACATCATATTACATCTCTGGCATATGGTTCTCCTTTCAATTTTAATTTTTTTTTGATGAGCTGGAATATTTTTGGTACGTTTATGTTTGCAATTCTTCCATTTTCTGTTACAGTGTCCTCTGTGGAATACTCTCAGTGGAAACATATGTTCAGAACTTCAAAGTAATTACACTATTACTAAAAGCTTCATAATCAGATTACTGAAACGAAATGTTGAAAAAATTTGATTTTCCTTTATCCAATCATATCAATTTCATTCCAGCCTGCTCTCTGACTGATTGAAGAAATATGGCAGGACAAAGTCAAAGACTGTTTAGAACGTTTAAATCTGGTATCGACCAGTTCCTGAAGAAGAAAAGGGAGCTTAGAACAGTTTTTAGTCTGAGAGAACAAGATTAAAAACCCCTAAATATATGTATTGCCCATTTTAACAGTATAGAAATACGCATTTAAAAAAAAAGGTAAAAAAAAAATACATACTACTTGTAACTAACTTTTTAGTTGCACATACCTCTGCTTGGCAAACTGGATGGGGATAGCTGAAGCACGAGCTAGTCTATAACGGACCCTCTTTCTCAGGCATAATAGGCTCAGCATGTATCTAAGCCACTTTGTTTACAAAATACTGCCTTTGTTACATTTTTTTCTTCCTGTTACAATAAATTTGCTGTTGTAATCCAGCAGTTGTAGCCTATGTTGAAAAAGCTGGTTTTTTGCCAGGAACAGTTTTCAGGGTCTGCAGTCCAAAATATTGACTGAAAAATAAAAAAGGGGAAAAAACCCTTTCCTTTTTATTTAGCACAGTCAGGGCACAAGACTAAGTTTTTTTTTTTTTTTTTTTTTTTTTTTTTTTTTTTTTTTTTTTTTTTTTTTTTTTTTTTTTTTTTTTTTTTTTTTTTTTTTTTTGAAGATATGAAGAACAGGAACTATACCTAATCTCTGTTCTTCTTTATCTTTTGTAGCTCATCTGGAAAGTAAGAAGAGGTTTTTTAAGAATGTGAGATGTCTTAATGGTCTTGAACAAAAGGGCTGTGTCTGTTAAGGTCTTACCAGGCCCTGGGTGCAGCAGTCTGTTGACATGCTCTGTATGTTTAATTCAAGGGGCATGAAGCTACAGGCTGACCTTCAAGTTGAGTATTTTGACATATTACTTTATTTTAAGGTATTTTATTGATACTAACTCTGCTACTGTATGATGTCTGCCTTTAGCCTGGTGTGTGCTTTATGTAAGCAGACAGAGTTCTGAGGCAGATAAATTCTAAAACAGGTTAATGATTGATGTTTAGAATTCTTAAATTTTCTGGTCTTTTTTAGTAGTCTCTTTTCATTCTGCTTGCCCTCATTTTACACAATAAAATAGCAGATGAAGCTGAAGTTTCTTTTACAGTACTTTTAACAATTTCCATTAGAATTATCTCGTTGGAAGCAAATATCCCATCTGGTTTACTCTTTAACATAGCAAAACTCCTTAGTGAACTGTGTGGCGGAGCCTGGCTGAATTCCTCAGAATGAGGCTCTTGGCCCCAAGCAAGATGAGCACAATCTGTTTCCTATATTTCTAATAAAGCAAGAGTTTGTTCATTTGCTACTTCGTTGCATTATGCTTACATTTTATGCCTGCTTTCCTTAGAATAGCTGCTTTACTGCTGTTCTCCTTCCTTTCTTTTTTTTTTTGGTACAGGTAAAATGAAAATGCATACAGACATATAGAAGTACCAAACACTACTCTGAAGTAACATTACTGATGTGAAAGTTTACCTGTGCAGTCTGAATTCAGCTAACTGCTTCAATCCATAATTTTATTCTCCTATTTGTACTTGAGAGTTATAGATATTTAACACAGGTTGATTTTCTTGGGGCATGCCTGCAGCTCTACTTAAGTCTTATGAAGCTGCATAATTTATCTCTAAATTAAATTTCCTATTTTTCATTATCAATATGAGGATGAAAATAATAGCACACTTAGAAATTAAGCATCAGATACTTTGTGTTTAATGCCATCATCATCATGGCTTGGCTTCGCGAACGAAGAGTTGGGAAGGGCTTTACCCACGCTTACTGCACGCGTACTGATGGCTGAAAAGGCCAATGCGGGATAGGCAAGTCCGGTTGTAAAAAGCACAGTGGAAGGTCTTGCACCTTTTCATCTGCCGTTTCATCCCTTGTCTGTCGCTACAGGGCTTTGCAAACGTGAGTGCACCCTTCGGGCCTGCGTGGTGGATTTTTTTAGGTGAGGCACAGCATGCGTAGAACTGGCCCCACCCTTTACACCTAAGGTTCATCTGCCAGCAAGCTTGGACCGTGACAGCGAAGTCCTCAGGTCATAGGTTTGGTTAGAGTATCTTTTCTCTTAGATGGATGGCCTTACAAGGGTCAATGAGCTCCGTCTGCCCGGGTACAGTTAATCTAACATTATGTCAAGTCAGTGAACACCTGTTGTGCGTTCATGAACTTACCCTCTTGCAGAGATTTTGGGTTCTTAGCCAGGTAGTACCTGACAGAAGGGCATGTAATGTGCATTAAAGTGAGCAGGATGTTTTGTGATGCTAACTCCATAAAATCATATCACGAACACATTTAGGATTTGATTATTTTTCTTCTCACTTGTGTAGGGTTTTATGTTCAAAATGCCGAGTAATACTCAAATGCTAGTAAATAACTCCCGTTTATGATATTACTTGTATTGGGTGACAGACTTAAAATGTTACTCACGATGCGCTCTGCTTCTGAAAGCCTGGCATTTCCCTACTTTCATCTGACAGTGACAATAGTTCCAACATATGTTTTCCATGCCTGATCTTTCAATATTAAGAAATCAGCATTTCTCTATAATGAAAGTAAAATTGAAAAATGAAGCACTGTCCGTGGGTAATAGAGGAACTATTGCTGTAATTCTGGTAAGGAGCTAAGATGTCCTTGCATATCGCTATATAGAGTGAGTATTCAGTATTGATTCCCATTTCATTTCAAATGTGTTATTTTTAGAACTGTTCATATAATCAGTTTCCTGAACTAAGGGAAAGACGACAGCCCACTGTAAACCAATTTAAAATGCGATTGCTACACACACAAAAAATCAGATAGTTGATTTCATGTGAATACAGCTTTTGAAATCTTCATTTCTAGGCATGAATATGATCAGGCAGCCCTTTGAAGACAAAGGACTGTGTGCAGAGGGAGAATTTTGATTTAGTTTGCCCTTTGTGGAAGCAGGGGGTTAAGATAAAAAAAATCAAGAACTGTTTGTTTTCTTTCTTCATTTTATCTGCTTGAAACTGGTGTGCATATCCACTTGGTGTGTATCATTGCTAGAGAATTAGAGTCTAACTCGACAGTGATGGCATAGTCAAATAGGACAATGCTGATTTCTCCAGAAGGAGAGTTTAAGTCATGTTTATTGGTTCCCAGCTGGATTTAGACATCAGCTACCTTAGGAGAAATAAGTGACTTCTTGAGAAGGCTTGTCAACTGTTTTGACCATGAGGGTGTAATGAAATTCTATTTGTTGGGATAAACAGCCTTCCTGGGCTAATATATTACTGAACAAGTAGTGAACGAGAAACACCAGGAAAGAGATATTGTGTAGATAATACGGAATCAGTATCCAAAAGCCTTACCCTCCTTGTTTTCTCCAACATAATCAGAACAAATTAATCTAGAATTTTTTTACAAGTATGTAGATAATGTGTCTGTGGAATGATGATACAAGCTATAAAAACAGTCTCCTTTCTTCTTGTATGTTGACAGCGTAGCAGTAAAATACCTAGTCCCATGTACATCTGAGGCTTTGCCCTTATAACCTTTATCTGCGTTGGTTGCTGACTGCAAGTTACAGCAAGCCACTCACTAATACCTTATTTCTTAATACTAGATTTTTCAAATGCTGGACCTACTTCTCCAAATATTCAGACCCAAGCATTTGAAAATTACAGTGATAGATGAGGAAAGCCAGAACAAAGCCTATTTGAGCCTAGAGAAGGGATGAGTTGGAATTGCTTGCTGGACATAAAAAGCAGGTGGGAGGAACTTTAGTTCTCTTCAGTGCTACTGAAGTACTGATCCATACTTTTGTGTGGTGGAGTATGGAGAACTTGGGAAAGAAAGTTCTACACATATCCTTCTCTTCGGTGGAGGTGATGACCTGTTTTTATTCCTGGTGCTTTCCAACTTTCCTCTCATTTGCAGTCATTCATACTGCTTAGATAGTGATATTACTTAGAAAAATAAACTTTCCTGTTCCTGTGTTTTTCCTGTTTCCAGCACCCTTCCAGAGGCAGTGTGGCCATTGTGGCTGTTCTGTCCCATTATTTGAATGGAAGTAGTGATGGTCTGGGTGACATTTTACATAAAATTAGCACTGTAGAACATTTTGAGTTCTCAGAGGTGTGTATCTACCAGTTTTTTATGTAAGTAGTGGCTCTGCTATCTTTCTGTGGCAGCGTATGAGTACAGCTTCTTACAAGAGTAACCTCGTATGAAGATATTAATCAGTTATAATTCATGTGTAGCAGACAGGTCTCAATTTTTCTTCTGAAAGAAAAGTTCTGCATTTTATTATCTGTGAAGTCCAGCTTTTTTCTAGAATTCTAACGTTAAAGAATTTTCAAGTCATTCTGGAACTCAGGTGACCAAGAAGTTGCAGTCTTTTGTGCTCTGTGAAGGACCTATGCTACTGATGACATGTACTTCGGATTTTTATCTGTTTCTCAAACTGCCCTAGGTAAAAATGTCTCAATAAGAATTTCAGTCACGTGCTTCTGAATTTCAGTATTTGAAGTTATTAGTTAAAGTTTAAAAGTATCTACTTTTCCTGTTTTCTTTGAATTATGGCTTTTATTGGGTTTTGTACCCTTTCTTAGAGAATTAAATTGTCCAAATGTGTGTGAGTTTTGAGAAATGACAAGTGACAATGATTTGTCTCTGCCTCAGTCCTCCGGGCAGAACATCCCCCCCCCGCCCCGTCTTTTTTTTTTTATTCCAATCTACAGGTGTGGACAACATAGAGTATTGACTATTCTAAGCGTTTGTCTTCAAAAGCTTAGGAGATAAGTTTTGTACCAAAAGAACAACAAAAACAACCAACCAAAAAAACCCCCAAACAAAAAATCAAATCTCAGTAACGAGTATTGTATTAAACTATCTTATGATAGTTTATGAACAATATGAACAAAACTAGATGTGGATTGTCGTAAAGCTGAGCACGCATAGACCTTTTTATGCTTTGGATTAGGTTTTTGTCCTAGCCAACTGGATCTAAGGATATCTTTCTTAATTTCCTTCTTAACATCTGTGTACAAGATGTCAAAGTCTCCATCAAGTAAGTCCATCAATTATTGTTCATACAAGTTAAATCCAGCATCAGTGTAGCAGCAGATTAAAATAAAAGTGTTTTGGGGGGCGAAGACAGTTAAAAGAATAAGTGTTTTCTCTTGTTACTTAAAAGAATCAAAGATGGATTTGTAATTTTCACGTGAGTAGAAGCTTTTAGTGTGTAGGTCATTATTTTACTTGGAGAGCAGACTAAACTTTCAAAGTGACTTGCTTTTCTTCTGCACCAGAATTAACCAAGTATAAATCTGGAGTTTATTCCATGGTGTTTTACTGATGTGTCAAAGATAGTTTTGCTCCATTGAGTAAATTACTAAAATGTGTTTTGGGTGTCTAATCCCTGCCTTAATGTGCTTATACTGAATGCCACTTTTTCCAGATCTGTGTTATGTACATTGTTGTCGTGGTTTAGGCCCACCCAGCTGGGCAACAAAGGACCAAGCAGCTGCTTGCTGACCCCTACTCCCCTCTGGAGGGATGGGGAGGAGAAAATACAACAAAAGGCTCAAGGGTTGAGATGAAGGACAGGGAAGAATCACTTAACCATTATGGTCACAGTCAAAGAAGAGACTGGGCTTGGGGAAAAAAAAAAAACAACCCACATCAATTAATTTCAACAACAAAAATACCTCCAATTGGCCAATCAAGTCAGAATAGGGCAATGGGAAATACAACTCAATCTTAAAAACACCTTCCCCCCATCCCTCTCTTCTTCCTGGGCTCTGCAGTGTGCTCCTGCTTGGCAGTGTAGAGCGCTGGGGAATGTAGATTGTGGTTCATTCATCCTTCTTCCTCCAGGGTAGAACTCTAACTGTCCTCCCTTGCTCCAACATGGCATCCCTCCTATGGAGACAGTGCTCCATGAATTTCTCCAATATCCTTCGCGCTGGCTGCAGTTTTTCAAGTTGAACTGCTTCAGTATGGGTCTCTTTTACGGTGTGCAGTCCTCCCAGTGGTGGCTTGCTTCAGCATGGACTTCCCTCAGAGTTATGGCCTTCTTTGGGTGCAATCGCCTGCTCTGGTGTGGTGTCCTCCACAGGATCCAGGTGGGCATATGCTCCACTGGTAATCTCCATGGGCTACAGGGGCTCAGCCTGCCATCTCAGCAGAGGCTCCAGGGGAATCTCTGCTCTGCACCTCCCACCCACCTCCCTTCCTCACTGCCTTTGCTGTCCACATGGTTGTTCCACTCCCATCCCACCCCTCTTCATAATAAAAAAAAATGGCCCAGGAGGTTTTCCCCTCTTAAATATGTTATTGCTGAGGTGCTTCCACCATTGCTGATTGGCTGAGCCTTGGCCAGAAGTAGGTCTGACTTTGGAGTTGGGGGAACTTCAAGAAGCTTCTCGCAGGAGCCACCTCTGTAGTCCCCTCCCCCACTACCAAAGCCCTGCCACAAACAAACCAACCACAACTGTAATCAAATACGTTAGTAGGATGTGACAGAATTCTGTGAGAGACATCCATTCTGAGACCATGAAAAATTAAGTCTTGTGTTGTTTATTATGTACAGTAATCGGTGTTGATTGTAACTGCTTTAGTAGTAGGTATTTTTTACTACAGTAAAGTGTTCCGATTCTAAATCATATATTTTTGCATCACAGATAGGTTTAATGAGATATACTCTGTTTAATCCTTAATTGAAGTAAAATATTATCATTAAAGAGGTCTATTTCAGAGTAATGAGAACATGAGTACTTTCGCAGTATAGTTAAATGCAAGGAATTTTGACACTTCAAATCTGTAGATAACCCAAATTTCAGTAGATAAGAGTTTTGCTGTTTTTACTGTCTGTTAAATTAATATCAGCTTTTAGAAAGGGGTGTAGACTGCTGGATTTAGCCTGAAAATTGTAAGAATTGAAATTCTTCAGGGTTTTCAGAGTCCCTGGGTTCATGGTAGGCTTCATCTCATTTTGGTTGTAATGCTGTTTATCTGACTTTCCCTGTTAAGTTGTTTCAATAGGAATGATGCCCTAAGAGTGATGCCCCTGTAGTGAACTAAGGAAGTTGCCATGAATTATTAATAACAAACCAAGTTTAATGTGGTTTTATAGCCCCTGAAGGAGTTGGAATAGTGTACTCTGTAAAACCCTTCAGTTCACCTGATCTTGACAAATTGAAAGAATCAAAAACATTCACTTGCTTGTTAACACAGAAGGGGGGAAAAGGTGACTTGGGAACACATCAATATTTAGCCCTCTTGAATTTGAAAAGGATAATGGTGAGCAGCGTTCCATAAATAACTGTCTCCTATATTGTGCTTTAATGCAGTTGGCTGATACTTTTCTGTGAAGTTAACCTTTACGGCTTCGTTTCTATTTCACTGAAAAAGAAAATGGCAAGTTTGTGATATTGTATCTATTGTTTATGCTGATAATAGGCTACAAGTTTAAAATGTTCTCTGAAACCATATAATAAGTAGCAAAACACCCCAATTATTTTTAAAAAAACAGTATTGTCTTAACAATAGATCAACCAAGTTAAAGTTGTTTTGTAAGTGCATTAAGAATTCCAGAATTGGTGAAATATACAGGATTTGTTGCTGATGTTATAAAGATCTAATAATTAATGCTTGCCTCTAGAATATTGCATTTGAAATGACTGTAGTAAGTGAGATTCATCATTCTTTTTTACTATTTGACAATCTTTCTCATTTCTGTTTATTAATTTGTCGCTTAATTTAAAAGCGTAACAAAAGTTATTATCCAACCTGAATTTGGCTAATTTATCACTGGTCACCAAAAAGAATAACTGAAGAGTTTGGGTATTCAGTACTATCTTTCTTCGAGCGTATCCAGTAACTATACTAGCAGAGCAAGTTTGTATAGACTCTGTTTAGTTTCCTCATAAGAAGTGGAATGTTTTACTTTATGTGCATTATTTAATATTACTTGTAATGGATGTTGACTGTAAATTACTGTTCTTACAGTTATGCTGGCAGTGAAATTGTGATTTTACTGCAGCAGCTCTTTTCTTAACCAACTTATATCTTGATAATTTAAGATGCGTCAGTTTATATGTGTTTTTAGAGTGAGTAGTTATTTCATCAGCCTTGCTGGAGTTTCTGTTCTATGTTTTTATAGTATAATACACCTTCTGGTCCTCAAAAGTTGTATAAATTTTCTGTTGAGTCCAAATTACTTCTCTATTTACAAATATCCTGAAACTAAGGCGTAAATCAACAGTAGTTCAAAGAGACAACAAACACTCATTTCTTACTTAACAAGAAAGTTGCCCTTTATGTATTAGTGGGGCACCTTAGTGTTTCCATTTTGCACACTCTTTAGGCCTTTATTTTCACTGTACTGAAATTCTTTTGGTCAAGTGATATATGAAATATTTCTATACAATTCCACTTTTGTATTTTTGACATGCACATTTCTTCTTTTTACAAGTTGCTGTCTGGCTTAGTTTGAATTTGGTTTTAGGTTGAGTGGATTCTAATGTAATTAATTTGTTGTTACAAGGTATTGTAACAACTTGCCAAAACAGAGCTTAAGAGTCCCCAGCTGCTTTATTTACTATTGATTTGTCTAACTGTACCTACCTTTATACCCGTTCATTTCAATGCAAAACAACTTAAATCTGCTGTTTTCTCTGGCTGGGGTTTTAGACTCCTCTTCAGGCTATGACAGATAAGATCTGGCCAACCTTACTGTGAGGCTTTAGAGGTTACTGCATGCAGCAGTCAACAATGTACTTCTGCCGGAGGCTGCATGTTGAGAGGCTCTCCTCAGCTGCTCCAGACCACCTCGAACATCACCCAGAGGATTATCTCCTCTGAGTTCAAGAGTGGTCCATCCTGATGTGCAGGAAATGTGGCATGGGTTAACAAGGAACTCCTGATAAACCACTAAAATACAAAGAAAGAATGCAAGAGCTGGAAGCAGAGACAAGTGACCCAAGAGGAAAAGAAACGCTGCCCGAACATGCAAGGATGCGAATAGGAAAACAGAAGCCTAACTGGAGTTGAATCTGGCCAGGGGTATGAATGGCAAAAAGGAGTTTTGCAGGTGTAGCAACTGCAGAAGGAAAGCAAAGTGAAAAGGAGGGCACAAAAATGCATTCTCTTTGCCATCTGTGTTGATGTTCAGCAAAGAGAAAGTAACTATATAGCTGCAGAAAAGTAGTGTCTTAAGCTGTAGCTGTGTACTCAATAAATGCAAATCCTATCTCTTATCCAAGCAACTGATTTTATATTTCTCTGCACCAAAATGAGTACCTTAGAAATGTCACTTCGTTAATATATTCCTTTCTTTTCCCATCTTGCACCCTCTCCTCTGCTCACTGACTTTATTGAGAACAGTATAGGTACGCTGTGAATTTGGAAGCTTTTTTGAAAAAGTGTTCTCTGTAAAAAATTATGATTAAAATCTGAAATTTGACCTAACATGGCCGTTTAGGAAATATTGGAAAGTATTTCCATGTCTTTATGATGAGAAAATTTTGCATCTTTCTTTTATGCAGAATTGTTGTCTTCTGCCTTTTGCTGTAGAGAAGAAAGGACGGTTTTGAAGTGCCTGAGTAGGGTTAAACAAAATGCATTTTTATATTCTATGGCCTATTATGAAAACAATTTTGCATATGAAAAATAACTCTGGAGATGAGGTGTGGTACTCAGTGAGACAACTGGTAATTATTAGACCAAACCAGGAATTGTTACATACACCTGTGATATGAAGGGATATTTCAGGCTGACTTACTGTTACTTGCAAGCCTGATTTCCTGGAGTAAACCTTTGTGTTCCACTTTTACGTGAGGGGGAAATATTGTCCTATAAAAGGCAGTTTTGATAATTTAGGCTTTTGTATAAATAAACCTCATTCAGCAACTGGCAGCTAACTAAAATAGTATTAGTTTTGTTTTACCAATAGTACTAGTTAGAAAAAAGGAGAACAGAATTCAGGAAACTTAGTGCCTGGTAAGAGTTACTTCCCTGTTGCAGCATAAAACTGTGTTAATTAATCTTCAGCTGTTTAGATTCTTTGAAATTCAAAGTCCAAGTTTTCAGTCAAAACAGTAAAAGTTGGTTTGAAGGCACTATATTATGCTGAACTAAAACAGAGCTGGCGCACATTCATCTCTGCTGCTCTACTAAGGAGGCAGGTAGCTTCTGACTGAAGGTGAGGTGTGCAGAGACAGGCAGCAGTACCTCAACTATCCTATCTAAATGTTACGGGACTAATCTTAAAAGTATTGCTCTGAAATGATGGCAGGAGAGAGGGAAACGTCCAGCTGGAGAATCCATTGTATTGTGGATTTTATTTCCTCCTTCCATAAATAACCATTATCTTAAGAGTAGATTTTAATTTTGTCATTAATTGTCATTATGTGGTTTCCCATCTGTGCAGAATGGCTCATTTCTTTTGTGTCGTGTTTCATAGACAGTAAATAGATTTGAGGAGAACCTTAAAATTAAATATGTGTTTGTTGAATATTTATTTATGCCAACAGGCTGAAAAATAGCTTATAATGATTAACTTGTACTCTTTCAAATCCTGCTAACAGATTGATGTACCTGTTTGCTGTTCTTCAGTAGTTGTATTGATTTCAGTGAGAGAAAAGCTGGAACTATTCAAATGTAAACTTCATCCATAATGTCAAAGGTTCAAGTAAGATGAAAATTGTTGAAAATTCTCATTTAGTTGCAGTAACATTTGGTATAAGAGTATACCAAACACATAGTACATTAAAATTAGCCATTGTAATATGTTAATGTTGTTTTAATCAAATAAGTTTGTAACAGAGCACGGTTTAACAGCAGATTTTAAATTTCTTTTAAATATGCATCAAATAATAGGTTTCTACAAAAAAAAAAGTGTGTATAAATTTTGTGTTGTTGTGAGGAAGGAAAGGGATTGCATATGTGCTTTGGACAGTTTGTTTTCACTATGGAAAGTGAGTTAGAGCAAACCTTTATCTCATTGTTGCAATAGAACTCTTAGAGTCTCAGAATATGGTCCTAGAGACTAGAAAGCAAGACAGTGAGGTCAAAGAAGTTGGTGTACTTCAGCAAACAAAATCAGTCTTTTGTAGCATTCATAATACATCAGTAAAATATATCTTGCTTGTTTTTGAAACAAAGTCCATTATTTTGGAATTCATTACAGTATCTTCACATAATGATGAGAGTGAATCAAAAAAGTTAACAGGAATCTGCAGTGTGAAATATACAAGTATAGGCTGCAGAATGTGTTAGAACAGCTGACACTTTTTATTCAGATAATATGCATGTAGATGAATCTCATTAGTTAGATTTCCTTATTTATATTAAGCTGTTCAGTAGGAATGCCTCTAACTGTAAATTAATTAGGTACTGACTTTTTTGACTGAGGTTTGGATTATTGAAACATTTATCTGCTTTTGCATAGGTGTTTAATCATGAAGAAAAAGTTAGGGTTTTTTAAATTTCAATGTATATTGTTTACTGTGCTGTAATGCTAGGAAAGTCTTCAGCGTAGACTTTAAAATTTTTGTCTTGTTATTATTTGATATAATAACAAGTAGATGTTAAGTGTGTTATGTCCTTTAAGATCATTGAATAAATTCTGTTAATTTGAGGTTTAGATATATTGTAGTAAATGAAATATTCAGTAGTACTTACCTGTGAGATTATGCCCTTAATCTACTTTTAGTCTACTTTGCTAACTTTTGTAAATGTACATTTCCAAAATATACTGTTCTTTCAGAAAACTTTTATATTGATATTTTCCTCTGATGTTAGGGTACACATTTTTCTAATTAGCTGGTCAACTGAGCCTGTTATTTTTGGAATATCAGCCTTCAAATTAATATATTCCGAAAGTTGTAACAAGTACTCTAGTTAGCATACTCCAGGATTACAAATAGAGCTTTTAAAACGTATTGCATTTTTAAAAATCTCATTGCATGCTCAAATTTGTGATAAAATGCTGTTTTCCCTTGATAATTTTATCCTGTATTTTCAAGCTTCGCTGTTATGTAGTATTGGGGAATATCATTGCCTGTGGTCTGATAAGATCATGTTTGGAGGTAAGTTCATACACCGAGATTTCAAAAAGAGATTTGGGTAAGACTGAAAGCACACATGCGTCCTACCCAGTTAATTTCACTTTTAATTATAGTGCAAAGAAGTGTCTTCTAAAAATTTTTGGGTTTAGATTGCAAATATTAATCTGGTCTAAACTGATTAGCAATCAAAACTAGTTATCTAAGAGATGTAAAGTAAGTTAAGAATTTCTATTTACAGCCTAAAGAAAAATGGCCACATTAGCATCCTAGCAGTAATCTTATTGGCAGTATTGGTGAAGTGGTGATCAGAATGAAGCACCTTCTTAATTCTTAGCTTGTTCAGGGTAGCTATTAGTAGTTGAAGCAATTAGTGGAGATTTGGTTAGAAGGGAAGTTTTTGATTCATTACAAACTGAGTAAATATTCTTGTTAAGTCTCATAAGTTCCTTATAAATAGTAGGCTTTAGTCTAGGGCTTGCCCAGCCTTTATGATGAATCTGAACGTGTGTGGAATGAGAACTTATGTCAGCAAAGGCCCCAAATTATACTTTTTCAAAGACCTTTGGAGAGTAATTAATTATTAGAATAGTTTATTAGGTAATATTAGAAATACACACACGCATATATATGCTAGAGTAGGCAAGCCTCTAGAAAAAGCTTCTTTATCAGAAGACGGACAGAAATGCAATATAGTGTTTTTAGAAAATAAACTTACTAGGGCACTTGATTTTGGAATTTGTTGTGACAAGGTCTAATCTCTTGAAAAGAGCAGTACTGGAGTGGAGCAGATTATTTGAAATCTCAGTCTTCAACTTTTTTTTTTTCTTCCTGAAGAAAAGCTACAATTTTGAAGTGGTAGAATTGACGTGCTGAAACTAAAAATACAGGCAACCTTTTCTTTCTTCTCTCTTGTTTTCCCTTGATATCTCTTCTTCACTCATTCTTCCACTTACTGTGAATCTACAGCAAGAAGAGGAAATGGCTAGAAGGTAAAAGAAAGATGGCAAAATATTAAACAATATTTTCTCCATCACATTTATTCCAAACATCATGTCCTAATTTTTTCCCGCTGTCAGATGTTAGAGCTGGGCTGGCCACTAGATGAATGATGAATACTCTGTATTACCCTCCTTCTGCGCCCCGCCTTGCCCCCACCCCACTCCCAAAGAGGGGAAAGAGAAAAAAAACAAGGGAGAGAGACTTACGGATTGCAAAATTAAAACTACTTTAATGAGAATAATACTAAAATGAAATGTATACAATACCAAACCCAACCCACCAGATGGCAAACATATCACTGTCTAACACATCACGGTCACCACTGATGCTGTTGGCAAACACTGGGGAAGGCTTGGGCTGGGCTCTGTGGCAGACTGGAACCAGATGCAGGGGCTGGATTCCGGAATGGGATTCAGGAATGCACAGCCTGAGATTGAAGGCGGGACAGACAGAGCCCTCCTTAGATGTCAGCCATTGAAGAAGAGGGCTAGAGAGAGTGAGACCCTTGTGATCCCTCAGCTTTATTCTGAATATGACGTATATGGGACAGAACACCTTGTTGGTCAGTTCAGGGTCACCTGTCCTGTCCACTCCTCCCCACAGGTGTGATATCTCTCACTTACTGCACCCCCACTGTGGTGCACAGGATTTAGCAGTGATATTGGTCTGCACAGGAGTGAGTATAAGCAAGAGCCTTTCTGCATCCCAGTCCCTGGTAGTAACTGGAAACATCAAACGTTGTCACTCCTAGAAGCAGACACTGTCTGCAAAAATATGCTGTTAACTTCAGAATGTGCAGTGACTTAGAAGAGGCTGAGCTGAAAAGTAAATTCACTGAACAGAATCAATTCTGTTCTAAGTCAGACCAGAATATCCACATATCAAATTTGTGGTTAGAACAGGAAATGGCTGATAAAATACAAAATATAACCAATCTTTTATTAGACAGGAAGGTGAAATGAAATGTACTCAGCGTTAATTTAAGACCTTTTATAAAGAGAAACTTAAGTAAGGTAGTAGCACTCATTTCGTTTGCTTATATACTTCTGTAAGTGTAATGAGTAACACTTGGATTTGGGCTTCCACTGGATTTTGTAGTATATGAAAAAGAATACAAGCACCAAAATAATATTTGTTCCTAATTGTAATTTATGCAAAGCTACTTTAACTTAATTTATCAATGCAAAGGTTCCTTAAAATGGGCATAAATATATTTACTCTCATTTTTTTATTTGAAAAATAGAAATTAGGTAACAGTTTATAAGGTGATGGCTAACGTGTTGCTTTCACCATGATATTGGTAAGCAAAATTTTTAAATATCTCTCCAGTTTTTAATTATAAGTTAGTTTACACATGTTAACCTTTTCTTAATAACTACAAAGAAACATCTAATTTCATTTAGCAGTGTCAGTAGCTGATGTATTAGGATGACTGAGCATTCATATTAGTTGTTGTGGTTGTCTGTACAGTCAGGCTGCAGTTGTACACTACAGCTAATTTGTTAAAATGGGTAGGCAAAACCAAAAGAAGCTAAATAGTCTCCTCTTTCATGTGCCGGTACTCTCACTTGCCTCCTTCAGCACTGAGCTGATTCAGAGAGCTGGACTGACAGAAAGTGTTTGTGTTTTCCCCTTTGTGCTGGTGTTGTCTGCTTTAGTCCCTGGAACTGACTTACAGTGTGACAAGATGAGTACCAGGAGGTAGATGCAAGCAAAGCAAGGCAACTGCTGGGAAAAGATACTCCTGAGAGCAGCTCTGAAACTCAGGCTCGTGTGTGCCAGTAAGAGCCACAATAGGACATGTTATTCAGGGTTATAGCCAAATTTTACTTTCTGCAGATACTTGGCATCTGTACAAGGATTTTAGATGAATACTAAAGTGGTCACCGTAGGGGTGTGATCGGAGTGACTTTTTGAGCATCTAATTTAGCTACTTATATCTCCTTCACTTTTAGAAGGACTTTGAAGTTTGCTTAGCAACTTTTAAAAGCCTTATGTGTTATCACAGCTATGCTAAGCAGTATTAGGGTATTCCTGTTTGCGTATGAATTAACCCATCTTGTCTGCCTTATGATCTCATGATGCGCCCTGACGCCGATGGAAAAACTCCAGCTGACTTCCAAAGATCTGAATGATCGCTCCTGGACATGCCTGTGATTAATACAGGAACGGATATGGATTTCAGATATTTTGTAAACTTGGTCCTGAAAAAGAGTTTATGCATAAAATGTTATGTGGGATATTGGCTTAAGTTCTTAGCGTTTTGCTGGTACAAGGCTGAATATATTAGCCAGACACTGTAGGACTCATTGACCTGATGTTCACTACTCTCTGCCCTCTATTACATAAAGACCTATTGAATCCTAAAGCTCCAGAGCATTTCCATGGAGTCATTCCTTTAAGCACAATAGAACTATTCTTGAAAGTGTTAAAGCTTATCTTACTTGCCAAAGCTTTATTGGGAGATATTTCCAAGCCACAGAAGAATTTATGGAATAATTTAAGCCCTTTTTCAAAAGGTTCTACTTTGTGTTCCCAGAACAAAATGTAGTTAGCACTGCATTCGTTGACACTTACAGAGAATAGCAGATGTAAAATAAGTAGTAAATTAAATGAAATGCACTTCTTGGGGGATGCAGATAGAACAGTAGAGAATCAGTCTTGATTTTTATTATTGCTTTGTTGATTCATATGCTGTTTAGCTTCTTGTGAGATTCTTTAATATGGTTTTTTTTCTTGAGAGGTTTTTTTATAAGGGGCTAGTAAGAGCCTACTCTCCAGGACTCCTGTTCTTGGCAGGCCCCGGCCGCCCTGTGCCCGGGTCTGTGATGTCTGGAGGTAGAGCAGCAACTTTTTCGTGGGCACCCCCTTGCCATGGGGGAGGAGCTTGCATGCCCTTGTGAGGTTGAGAGCTGTGCTGGTGGTGGCATGTGCCTCCGGTGGGGTCTCCCAAGCCAGACAGCTCTCAACTGAAGGGTCAGACAAAGTGTGTCCACAGGCAGGATGGGCTCACTAGCCTTCGGGCAACCATCCTAGGAGAAGGACAACTCTGACCCCAAACCCGGGCAGATGGAGCTCGTTTAACCTTGTAAGGCATCCATCTAAGAGAAGGATACTCTAACCAAACCTACGACCTGAGGACTTCACTGTCACCGTCCAAGCTCGCTAGGCCCTGGCAGATGAACCTCAGGTGTAAAGGGTGGGGCCAGTTCTGCACATGCTGCGCCTCACCTAAAAAATCCACCACGCTGGCCCGAAGGGTGCACTCATCGCTTGCAGTGAGCGTGGGAAAAGCCCTTCCCAGATCTTCGTTCGTGAGGCCAAGCCATGATGGAGTAAGAGTCTGCATAAGATGGAATGTCTAGCATAGTTCGTGATGAGTCAGATGCCAACAATCTGATTTTAGATGCCTGTATGCTTATTAATACTCATTAAAAAGCTCTATAGATTTTAAATATTTTAAGTAATTGAATAATAATATATTATTTAGGCTGGTTTTGCTCTGCTCTGACTGCTGCTTCTAACAATATCAGACTTCCCATTTTATCCACAAAGGGACAAAATACTATCCTTATGGATAGTATGACATCATACAAGAATTAAACCTTTGTAGCCGCCTTCCTTTTCCATTCAGTGTATGACTCAATATAAAATTCAGTTTATTTTGTTGCTTTTTTTCCACATTAGCGGCTATTGTGTTTCTCTCATTTTGCACTTAATTTCCAAAATAATAAATACATCTTCTAATGTTTTACTAGAGTTCCTTGCTAACATTGCTTCAGAATGCCCTTTCATGGGACAGGAGTGTGTATATATGTATATCTTGTGTGAATAAAAAGCCTTAGTATGTCTTATTTTTCTCAAGTAGTCATGTGAAATCCACTCAGACTTTTATTTTTCCCAAGATATTACACTAATATCTTTTAGAATTTCCTTTACTGCTTTCTTTACTAGTTACTCCTATTGAAAAAAACCCAAACAATTCTGACATGGCTGGTAATGAGAATTGTTATAAGATCCATTAAATTTAGAGATTTTTACTGTGCTTTTAAATTTCAATGATTTATCATTTTAGGGTGGAAAATCACTTCATGGAATTATTGTCCATTGTTGACAACTGGAGGAAGAGAAGGCAAATTTTCTTCTCTTAAGCATGCAGTCCCTGCTCTGCGTTCAGGTTGTGCCCTGTCTTTGTGATTGTTGATACAAACTGCTGTGGAAGAAGTGGTGAACTCCTTTGAAGTGGAACTTAATTCCTCTGTAAGCTAGTGATGCATCCTGGACTTGTTATACCTGAATCCATGGAACTCAGTATTTCTAAAAAGAAGCATGTGGGGATGATTGTAGTGCTGAGAATTTCTCTGCTGTACAGGCTTACATAGCATCCACTAGTGAAGACAATATGCAAAGATACAAGCATATTAAAATGCTGTTCCCTGAAAAGGGGAGAGTCCATTTTACACATACACAGGGTCACCAGCTATTAACCGAGCATATCTTCCTATCTCACAAGTTGAATGTGTTTGAAACTTCATAAAAATCACTGTGATGATATGCCTCACGCTTTGAGCAGTTGAAAGAGAATGGCTGGCATATAATGAGATGGGAATTCATTTCTTAATATCGGTTAAAAATTATGATGATTTTAAGAAAATCTGCCTGAGTGTTCTGAATTATTTAAAATATTTTGACATATGTTCAGTAGTATTGAAAGGAACGGGTATTTTAAAGCCTATTTTTAAGAAATGAATTTAACAAATACGTTTAACTGTAGCAAAGGTTTGAATTCCAATCTGTCTTTCAACTTTTTTCCTCTTGGATTTCCCTTTTATTGCACAGGAAAACAAAATTCTAATATTGGGATTTTTTCCTTTTTTTAATTTTTCTTTTTTCCTCCTTCCAATGAAATCAGCATAGGTGAAATTGCAGAAAGATAGATGCTGAGGCTTTCTTTTATTCTGACTCAGCAGTCCGTCTGGTTGGAGTACAGGAACTTTACCGGTTTGTATTGCTGCCTTGTCTGTTTTTCCCTTATGAAAGACAGCATAGATAAAGAGCTCTGTATGATTGTGGCATAGTAGCAAGGCTGTTTTGTGACGGTGTTCTGAAAGCAGACTGGAGGTGACAGTATTATTTACTTTTGTTGCTTGGGGTCCAGAGAGAGAATGAATTGCTATTGATTTTTGAGACATTACAGTGAAGTGTGTGAATGCCTGCAGAACAGGTGGGTGGTAGGATAGTGAGTTGGCACGGGGGCTGCGTTTGAAATGAAAATGCATTTTCTTGTTCTGTTGTTTTTCTATTTTCAGAACCAGTTGATAGAAAACTTTGTTGTGGGTACCATATTTGTTATAAATGTATTTTACCTCTCCAAAGAATGGAATTCAGCAGCTATTTTATAACAGTTTGAAAGAGATGGATGGAGTTTGGTATAGAACCGTCTGTGTCCATTACTGTTAAGAAGGGAATGATGAGTCTTTCCATTAAATTAACCACTTCATTAAAGACACCTCTTCCAGAGGGTATAACAATTTATAAGAACATTATGAAGGTAGAAATAATACACAACTAACAGTTTTCCCCACATGCTCCTCATAAAGGTCATTTCTGCAGATTATTTAGGTTTGAGATAATTAGTTTTTTTTTTTTTTTCATTTTGGCAGGAAAAAAATCCACCCTGCTGTTTATATATTTATTACTTTTAAGGTTTTCTAGCACTGCTACTTTGTAGTGACACCTGCTGGGAAAGATCTAAGTGAAACATCTGAACCTATGGCTGGCGGCCG
>NW_010415588.1:24762-41888 GCF_000710305.1 Buceros rhinoceros silvestris
GGCTGCTGCCTGTCAGCTCTTCTCCTTGCATCAACCGCCAGTGCCTGGGGCAGTAGTCCGGTGTGGCTCATGGTTTGCAGCTCCCCTGGAGGACAGCTGCTGTCGTTCCTTTCCGAGGAGCCTGACTCTCCTGCCAGATTTACTGACCCTCAGAAACTCACCAGAATGTCCTTATACATTTGGATCCCCCAGCTGGGACTGAAATGTGCAGCACCTAAGAGCCTAAGTGGATGTGTGAAGTAATGATGGAAGGTATTCAGAATGCATCAGAGGAATTAATCTTCTCCACTAAGGGGGAGATATGTCAAAACAAGATTTCCCTCAGTTTTAATTGACCTACATTTGTGTGTTTACGGTTCTGCAATGATAACTCGTGACTGGATTCATATCTGTTTGGCTATTTACCATGGAAAGGGGATTTTCCTGTATGATGAAGCTTCTTAGGAGCAGCTTCCAATTATAAACAAACTGATTGATTCCTCAACTGAAGTAGTGTAAGGGGAACTACAGCTTCTCTCCCACCCCCAAGCTGAATGGTGTGAGATTTTCCAGACTACTACCAAATTCTAACATTCAGGTTTCAAATTATTTTTTGTTTCAAATATTTTTTGACAAAAATGAGAAGCAGTGACATCATGCACTTGTTTTTTTTTTTTTCCCCTCTGATTCCTAGTCTCGATGTATTTGTCTTGAGATATGCCTCAAAACACAGCTGGATACTTGAGCTTGAGAAATAGCCATAATTGTTGTGATTTTTGTCCTGGATAGTGCCTGTCAGAGACTTTGTGAAGATTTACGTAAAGCAGTTCCCTGGACAAGATCACAGGGCTTTTGTCTATTCTTAAAGGAACCCATTTTTTTCTCTTTGAATTCTCTGCAGTTGTTTCTCTATTAAGAAAGTTTTTAGATGTGACACTAAAACTCTACGGGCTTCAAATAGTTGCCAGTAGTATTTTTCCCCCACCCACCTCTCACTTCCTTGCTCTGAAGGCTGTGTCCTAGTGCAGAGTGATGATTCTGCATGAAGCTGTGTTTCCACTGATACCGGTAGTGACAATTTTTCTCACTGTATCTAGGTATACGTGCTGTCCATCTGTAAAAGCTGTGTGATGTTCAAGATTTAGTTAATTGCCATAGACAAAGAAAATACATTTTCTGGCTTCTGAGCAGTGCATCTCTGGAAAAGATGAAAGACTCCGAAATTACTGCCCTTTATCTTTCCTAAGTAAGGACTACCTTTATTTCCCAGACTGGTAGACATTAAGCTAGCAGCCTCTCTGTAACAGTGAAGCCATGTAACAATGAGGCTGTGCCAGCAAAGATCAATAACTGCTGCTTAGTTGAAGGCTAACAGTCTGTTCCTACCTGAACCAGTAGTTTGCCCATGACAAATAATCCTTGAAGATAATCAGATCACACCACTTGATTTAATTTACTTCCTACAGCAGGAGAATTTGTTCAATGGACCACAAAACCCTCTGGTTTAGCATGGCTTCATATATGTTTGCTCATATATGTTTGTTAATTCATCTTATTCTAGGCTATTACATTTTGTTTCTGTTTCTTATATCTAAAATTTATGCCTGTATAGTATTAAAAAAAAAAAATCATTTTTCCTTTAAAACACCCCCTGCTTTAACTCCCTACAGCAACTCCCTAGCCTAGTAAGCACCAGCTTCCAAAAAGAGGAAACTCAAAATAAGTTCTGATGATGTAATTTAATATCATCTGATGAAAGACTGGTGATGGGCTCTCTGCTTCCTTTCTGCTGCTCCTGCCAGATTCTTCCATCTGAGAAATCTTTTACAGTTAACTTTCTGTGGAAGCTACTGGAATGTCTTGCCCTGTGTTTTCTTGACAGCTAAGAGAAAGCTTGAATGTAAATTTGTAGGATCCAGGCCACCCTGTCTTCCTTATGTTGATATTCTGTCGTGGTCCTTAGTTTATTCATTGTTGCATAATGGACTTCTAAACTCACTGATGATGCTTGATCTTTATGCTTGTACTTACCATCTAAGAAATGTTTTACTTTTTAATATTTAACCTATGAAACAGCACAATGAATTCTATGTATCTTCCATTAAGTATAGTATTGTCAATGTTTGGCTGCGTAGGTTGTCATCCCTTACAGCACAGCACCTGGTATCAAATGAGTTAAGGCTGTTGGCTGGTGTAGAAACTATTCTTATGATAAAAATAAAATTACTTTGGAAAAAATGTACTTTAATTGAAATCCCATGTAAAGGGTATAATTATGTTATTGATTATGATCAAAATGTCCCAAATGCTGATTGATTCATCAATTCCCATTTTAGACATGTTATAAATCTTGTAGTAGAGGTAGGTGAATGTGAATGACATGAATATTTTCCATTCATAGTGACACATTACTTTTTATACATAAGTTTTTTGTTCTTTGCAATGTACCTGTGAATGGAAACAGCTTTTTAAGACCTGTTGTAGAAAAATAACATACAATGAAGCCAAAGTTATAAATCAAACTGTTTTATGCCAATAAAAAGTATGTTTAAAAAAACATGACAAACTGTTTCAAAGCTTGCTGAAAAATGATTTCGGTAGTTACCCTGCTAGAGGAAAAAATGCGAGGTAAAGAAGTGTATAGTGAAGAATTAGTCAAGTTTCTAGGTCAAGATTCGTAAAGCAGTATTTATTTCTTGCATTAATTTGAAGATTATCTATGATGAATCTGTGTTATAGACCAATAGCATTGTAATTTGTGGAAATGCAAATGCCTTAAGAACAAAAACTACTCACCAGTAATCATATTTTCTGAGATGTACAGCACCTCACTATAGGTGGGAAATCTTTGCTTTTCTGCGTGGAGAAGGTGGATTGTAGCTTGGATACATTTTGAATTTCAATTCGAAAGACACTTTGTGATACCAACCTGTTACACAGGTGTGGGTGGTTAGAGAGCACCAACAGAATGCCGTAGATAGAGAAACTGTCTGCCTGTACAGTTCTGTTTCTGTAAATGTATTCCAGGCTCTTAGCTCTTAGCCAAGCTGGGATCTTTTGTAGCAGTACAAGATTCATGAGGCAATAGAGATGGTTTCTGTAAGTGTTGAGGCAGGTGTGATTTGTAGGCCCTGATCTCTTTGTGCACACAGTGACCCAGACGCTGTGGTAGCAGTGGAAGAACACCCCTCCTGGTCCTCTCTGCAGCTTAGAGCTTTTTCCTAGAAAGTTGCAGCTTCAGGGTGTCTGTAGCCTGGAAACCAAAACTGCTTTCAGATGAGTGCTTGCATCACTATGCTATTGTATAAAAGGAGGACTCTTCCTCTAACTCGAGTAAAACCGTTACCAGTCTGCTGCTAGCATAGTTTTGCATGATTATTCTTAAATGACTGAGTATTTTTATGTTTGGGATCGCTTATAAAATTTTACTGAGCTGTGAGGATTGTTCCTTCTTGAATGGAGGGTGAAGCTCCTTGGTCTGTGATTCACTACGAAGGTACCCGCTGAAGGTTGCCATTGTTCCTTGTGCTGCTTGTAACCCCCATGGTGGTCTACTCTCTCTCTGTTTTAAGGGGTTTGCGATTGTGTCATATAAACTACATTGAGAAGCTGATGATGTTTTTGAGAAAAAAAAATTTGACAAGTTTTTTTTTAGTTTTTTTTTAATTAGCTCAATCAATTCCTCATGTCACAACCAAGATGACAGTCTGCTGCAGTAGTGGGGAGAGTGGCAACTTAATCATGTGATATGTTAATCAGAGAGTTTGTAGTATGAAGCTACAGATGGACTGCTTTTTATAATGAGATCCTTTATTATGGATTGTCTGCAACTCTGAAAATATTAAGCATGCTGTTTTGCTTTCTAGAGAACAGATATTTGGTGTACATGGGTAAAGCTAAGTGTACTGAAGGATGGAACAAACACTGGTGTTTTTCTTTGGTTTGCTGTTTAAGAACGTACCTGATTGTCCAGAGGAGGGGGTGTACATCCTTCACTGCTAGGATATAGCAGGGAAAAGGAAATAAAAAGAAAAAAAAATCTTGCGGCAGTTGGAGCTTTTCCCTCATACACATATATTTAGCCATGGCCCTTGTAAAGGTATTTAATTACTGTGCAATTCTTAGAATAATAAATTGTAAAGAGGAAGATTCCTGGGGAGAAAAAAAAAACAGAGGAGGGGGTGTACATCCTTCACTGCTAGGATATAGCAGGGAAAAGGAAATAAAAAGAAAAAAAAATCTTGCGGCAGTTGGAGCTTTTCCCTCATACACATATATTTAGCCATGGCCCTTGTAAAGGTATTTAATTACTGTGCAATTCTTAGAATAATAAATTGTAAAGAGGAAGATTCCTGGGGAGAAAAAAAAAAACATTGTAATTATTCTAATCTTACTGAGAAAATGAATCAAACTCCAAATTACGGGAATGTTTATAAGTACAGGAGTTGAAGAAGTACACCCCACCTGTAGTGCTGCATTCAGCTCTGGGACCCCAACATAAGAAGGTCAGGGACCTGTTGGAGCAACTCTAGGGGAGGGCCACAAAGATGATCAAAGGGCTGCAGCACCTCCCCTATGAAGACAGGCTGAGAGAATTGGGTTTGTTCCGCCTCACTGAGAAGAAGATTTGAGGGAGACCTTATAGCAGCTTCCCACTATCCAAAGGGGGCCTACAGGAAAGACAGATGGGAACTTTTTATGTCAGATGTAGTGATAGGACATGGAGTAATGGCTTTTAACTGAAAGAGGGAAGATGTAGATTAGATATAAGGAAGAAGTTCTTCACTGTGAGGATGGTGAGAGACTGAACAGGTTGCCCAGGTGTATGGAAGTGGCAAGGCTAAGTGGATGCAGTTGTGAGCAACCTGGTCTAGTGGAAGGTGTCTCTGCCCGTGGCAGAGGTATTGGAACTAGCTGATCTTTAAGATCCCTTCCAACCTAAACTGCTCTATGATTCTAAGACTTCATTAGTACTAGACTTACTGGGCATGTTAAAGGCACCAGTAGCAGGACTTTTAGATGTTCTGTAATCATCTGACTGGTAATTTCAATCTTAGTCACCTGTTATGAATTATTTATTAAACCAGTCTTCGAGTGTGTATGGACATGTGGGTTCCTCAAGAATGAAGACACTAGTGTGACAATGTCATAATTGTCAAAGACAGAGATTACTCAACAGAGTTGAAGAATATATGCTTATTCAGACCACCCCTCTCAAGCAAGATGCCAATAACCCACCCTGTTCTAGAAATTAAAGTTCATCCCAAGTTCTGAGTTTCAGGCTGGAGAATTTAAGCTCCGTTATTTAAAAAGTCACCTCCAAGAAAATTCGTGTTCTCTTTGAATCTTCTAACATGCAAATCCATGTCTCAGTCTTCTAGTTCCTGCAGCAAATCTGTCTGCATGTGGCTGTCCACATCAACCTACTAGTTATGCTGGCAGTTCTTATGAATATCATAGATCTGATAGTAACAGACTTAAAGTGTTGGGCTCATGAAGTTTAAATTAGAAATGAAGCTGAATCCGGAGTCTGAAACTCCATAAATAAATAAAAATAATGTTAGTTTCTTGAATATAATAGGAAGCAGAACGTAGGTCTTGGAAAACAGGATGCATTTCAGTAAAAGAAAAAGAGTGCCACTACCAGATAAGTGGCTTCAATTATGTATGAGCATGAAGGCTTAGGCAGCAGCAGCGGTATCAAAGGTACTGTCCAGACTTTCACAATCAAAACTAGTTACCTTCTATCTGTCAAAAGCAGAGTTCACAGTCTACTTACAGCAATTGTAATCTTCTAAGATGTAAAACTGCCTAAACAAATGCTTTTTACATTTCTCAGGAAATGGTATACTGTAGGTCCAAGGCAGTGTGTGTGCACCCTTTGACTCTGAGGATTTGTTAGTAGAGGATTAGAAATCTTTTGAGTTTGTAAGCAACGTTTTGCTCATCTGAATAGTGAGAGTAGAGAAAACAGAACAAGTTTTTGTACTTAAACTATTTTCTGCTATGGCCTAGAGAATAACAAACTGAAGAGAAACTTCACAATATCTTTTATTCTGGTTTCCTCCATCAATATGTATTTTCTTCTATGGAGATATGTATTTTTCCTGATTACCTCTGTGTTAGAGGTTACTGACTCATGCTGGTGTTATGATTATTCTAGGCTAGGGTTTCCATTGCTCATGGCTGGGCATCAGTTGGCTGGTGGTGAACATTTCGAAGGGTTTTTTGCATCACCTAGTTTTGGTTTGTCTTTGGGTTTTGGGGTTTGTTTGGGGGTTTTTTACTCATTAAACTGTCTTTATCTTAACCCGTGAGTTTTCTGACTTACGCTCTTCTGATTCTCTTCCCCACTCTGATGGAGAGGAATGAGCATCTGTGTCATTTAGCTGCCTACCTGGGTTAACCTTACAACAGTGAGTTTCCATCTGCAGCCCCCATCAGCCAAAATAGAGTCAATATTGGCTTTGCAGTGATAATAGAACATAATGCATGGAACCACCTGGTTTTAAACTTTCTTGACCTACAGAGTAGCACATTATTGCATAGCAAAGATTAGTATACCATGTGATAGCTGTCCAAACATTTTTGTGTTCCAGCTAGTATTGTAATTCAGTCAGAAGATCTGCTCAAACCATGGACAAACAAGCAAACAGGAGTACATGCATAAATTAAGTTAAAATGAAAACAAACTGCTCACTGATCAACAACAACAAAAAATGCACTTAACATCAGTTGGTGTTTTGAAAATGTTGTATTATCTTCCTTTTGATTTTATCGCTCAACAGAGAAGCACAACTTAGTGGTGGTTTGGGTTCATGTTCTTGTTTTTGGGAGTTGTTTTGTTTTTGTGAGAATCAAAGAAAATGCTCAAAATTTCCATGCTTTTGAGTATTTATAATCACAGCTAAAAGAAGAAATGCTATACATAACTTTGGCTTCATGATACATATTTTACATCTTATTCACAGAATTTTTGAAAATGGTTTCAAAAGTAACCTGACTGAGTTACAATCTATTCAAAGGATAAGAACAGTGTTCTTGAAGAGAAATTTTTGTGATCACAGGCAGCACAAAGGTCAGATGAGAAGTATCATCCAGCTTTGTTCAGGGATTGGCAAAACAGTTCTGACGTTATAAAGTAGTAAAGGTGTGTTTTAGTAGAGCTTAAAATCAGTTTTTTTTACTAACACAACAGTAACAACTCTTAGTAATTATTGACTTGCATTGTGTTTGTAGCAGTGACCTAAAGGTGAAAGGCTCCACATCTCATTTCCAACCTTCTGAGCCATAGAGTGCGCCACAATTTAATTTGATGCAAAGCAATTATCAGCCAATTGTTTTCCATTGATTGTACTTAGGACAGGGACATTCCTGTTACAGTAGACAAGAACTTCTTCTGGGACAGCCTTCCACCTTTATTCAGAATAAGCAAAGAAATGTTTAAAGCTCTACAACTGTAGCTCTTAATGACCTTATGCATCAGTAGATAGTACGTTTTTCGCTTTACTTTTTGTTTCAGCAGATTCCCTCTGACCTTTCTTAAGCAGTTCTTTGTCCTTTTGTTATCTCTTACTTTTGCTTTCTTTTGTTTTGTTTCAATGCTTGCTTACTTTGTCTTTTCCCCTCTCTCCCTATCTCTTGAATGTTTTCAAGTGCCTGTCTGGCCCTTCCCCATCACAGTATTTTCAATTGACAGATGACTTTTTAGTCTTCCTCCAATTAATTTTCTTTCTCCTTATTAATTTCTGGCATATTTGATGACCCTGTATTGCTGTTCTTCTTGGATCCCTGTTCTCTACTCTTTTATCTTATGATCCTCTGCTTCTCTCTTACTGCTTCTGTGAGGTTTTACTTCTCTGCTTCAGCAGAGAGTTTCAACTCCTTTGTATACCTGAGTTGCATCTGTAGTGCTCTCTTTAGAAAACCACAGCTATGAGTGTACCATTTGACCTAGGTGTATGTTTGCTGTTGTAGTGTGGATATTTCATCTCACAGGAAATGAATTGAGATTTATTCAGATTGTTTCAGATACTAAAGACTTCAATTTATAGCACAGTTACTTATTGTTTCTGACTAAGGGTAAGAATATATACCACAGAATTTAATGCTGGGACATAATTTCTGACAGACTCAATATTACATATAGAAAGTAATGTAGCATAGATTTACGAATTAAAAAAAAAATTAAGTGTTCTGAACAGTTAGAACTACATTTGTAAAATACTAATTTAGTTTTGTGGTTATGTAAATACCAATCTATATTTTTGGAGTGCATTCACTGTGCATTGATAGATTATTTTAATTCCAGATTTTTTACATAAATTCTTAAGTGCTCATATTATTTTATGTGGCAGTAGTTTAATTGCATAGGGGCAAAAATGTAACTTGAAAATGAATCATAATTGCTCCTAAAACAAAATGTTGAAATTATTAAATGAGGACTTCAATTAAAAGGTTTATTCTGAAGTAATTTTCTTGGACTATAGCTCTTTGACATGAGCTGTCAATGAAAGTGGTTAGTTTTACTGTTGCTCTCTGATACAGGCGACTTAGAAATTGAGGTCATTGGTTTCATTACAGGTAATAGAAGGCTGATGGGCTACTCGTGGGAATTGATAAAGGTTGTGAAAGAGCTTTGGGAAATCTTTCCAGTGAAACAGTTTTTGTTGATGCAGTGGCTTAGAAAGCTTCTGCTTAGAACATTCCCCTGCTGATCATTGTAGATTGTTTAATTCCTTGCAGTTCAAGGCAGATTAAGCATGGCTAAAATGTGCTCTAAGAAGATACTGGCCATAGGTCTGACAAAATTTCATTCTGCCATCACATTTTTTGGCAATTGGATGTTTGAACATTGTTGTAGTTTTCCTCTTAAATGTGATATTAAGACTTCTAAAGCCACTTTGGTCCTTTTATTTTTTAAGGATTCCAGCAAGTTGCAATCCTTTCCAAAATTTTTGTCTTTATATTTATGAATGGAAATATGATAAAAATGTAGAAAATTACATTGCCTGATGGAAATTCACAGTACTCCTCTATGTTATATAGTAGTGGTTTTCTCTGACAGATTTTCTGTGTATTAATAAAAACTATGTAAAATCCTTTTAAAGCAGTTTGGAGAAATGCCCTCTGATTTGCCGAGTTCTAGAAAGAGTTTTGTATCCACAGTTTGGAGTTTTGATGTGAGATGGGAGAGGAAATGGCCACTAAAGAAGTTTAGTACGATTTTTTTGACTTGCAGTATTGGGTACTGCATTATAATAGAGATTTCCATCCTCCATTTCAGTAAAATACATCTGCTAAAACAGTGCTAGCACTTTTATCTCTTCTTGGTTTTCTTAATGAGTATTTTACAGTAGGGTAACATGCTGTTAAATCGAATTTTGATGCTTTATTGCTCTATTCTGGGCATGCTTTTTTCTTTTCAGTATTAATTTATTGTCTGTCTTTGGTTTTCCACCTTAAAGTAAGTGGCTGTGATGAAAAACGACTGCAAGATTCAAGAAAACTAGGCATCTGAACTTCACTTACAGGTTTATTACACCACTGTTGCAGGTTTTCACGAATACTATGGAAGAATGCACTATTAGAACTTAAAAAGCAAGAATACACTATAATGACCCCAAATGCACTAAAAATTACAGATATATTAGTTAATCACTCATGTTGACGAACTTACAACATGCTAAGTATTCACTCACCCCTCCAGGTAAGGGTTCTGAATCCCAGAAGAGCAACCTTGGCTGGTCCTGTCCAAGGCGGAAGGGTCTCCATACACTGCCAGTTTTCCTACCAAAAACTTGTGTTTTATATCCCCTGTTGTACGTGAGGTTTGGCAGAGCTGTTCCTGAGCGGATTAGACTATCTGGAACATTTGTCTTTGGTGGTGTGATGGCCCCTGTCTTCCAGTGAGCAAGATTTAGCCTGTACTTGTTCTGTTGCTAATTTGGTGATGTCTGATACTGAATAGTGGTTGAATGGGGCTCAGGACATTTTATTTGTTAAGGGATTTCAAGCCTTCACTTTGTTTCTGTTCTCAGTATGATGCAGTGTTCAGACGACTCTGTCACAGTACACCCCCACCCCCCAAAGTCATCTCTGCATAGATAAGGGAAAGTGGGAGAGGAAGCTGAGTCAAATTAACCACCCTCTGCATTTTGCCTTTGTTCTCAGAAACCTATTCAGCCAGTTAGTCCCAAACAGTGGCAAAGTGAGGAGAATTTTTTCCCTTTCATTTTTTCTTAACTTAACATTTGAAGAAAATGCTAAAAGTATTTCAGTCCTGAAAGTGAAAACAGTTACTGAAGAGTCTTGATGTACCCCATAATAACTGGGTTTTGGATTTGCTGTTTGAGGTTTGTAATGCTTTATTCAGCTAAAGAGTGTAACTATGGATTTGCTTTTTAAAGTGTTAGGTTTAAACTGTTTTAATCATACTTGGCATTGTAGCCTAGGGATTTAGAGATTTTTCACTTGTGGTCTTAAAAATAATTTAATGGCAGAGCTTGCTTTTTTTCAGAAATTAATTGCATTTATAATATATATAAATAATTTGCATTAATAATTTACAATTACCAATACATTTGAAATTGTCTACAAACGTAATGAAATAAGACCTACCCCTGTGACTTATCTCCTTGGCAACATAATAATGCAGATGATAACTAGTGATACTGGGTGAATAGATTTTTATTTGTTTGTTTTTAAGATTAAGTTACAAATCTTGAAAAGAGAAAATAAAGGTTTTTAAGACAGATTTTCTGTGAGGTATCTGTTTCATAGAATCATAGGATAATAAAGATTGGAAGGGATCTTGGAAGGCCATCTAGTCCAAACTCTTCATCAAAATACAGTCAGTTCTGACTAGTTTGAGGTCTTGAGTCCAGTCAGGTCTCCATGGAACTTCCACAACCATTTTAGATAACATTTTCTAAGGCTTGATTGTTCTCACAACACATGACAAGAGAAAGGATTGGATAGTATAACAAACATTGCTGTGTTCTTAACCCACCTGGAAGGTTCAATTCTTGCTTCTAAGAATTTATGTTCTGCCTGAGAATGATGACATAGGCCATGTGTGTAATGTCCTGATAAAATGAGTATACTCATACTGTCTTCCTGGTTTGGCTGTCTCGCAAGAACTAATGCAAAATATTTTGAGAACATCACACCAGCCCAAATATGCCAGAGTTCTGTTGCCAGTGTTCTGCCTCTAGTTAAGTCTGATGATTTCTTCAAAAGTCATGAGCACTTTAAGGGTATTCTTCCCAATGTCCTGTTCTAGGCTCCTCTTTTTAGTCTCTAAGTCCACTGTAGTTATGTTGTCAGTGCTGCCCCTTGCCCCTTTCGAGGAGAGTTTTCTGTCTTCAGGACAGACTGCAGCCAGATATTATTTTGGAAGGATGTAAGAACAAGACAGAGACTCAGTGGTACATTAGTCCTCAGTCTTTCTCTGCAGTTCAGAATTTTTCTGAGCCAGAGTTTGAGGCTACACTTCAGACTTATCTAATTACCTTTTGAACCAATGTGTAGATAAGGACAGAACTGATTGATTGGGGAGGGATATGGCCATCAGAAACATGAGGGGGAGACTGTTCTATGTAACTAGTGGCAACAGGGAACAGTTAAGGAAAGCTTGATGTCAGGGAGAAAAAAATGAAATTATGGAGAGTTTTAAGGAGAGGTGTAGAAACTTCAAATGAAAATGTTAGTCAGAAACTAACAATGTTTGAAAACTTATTCCCAGGAAAATGAATGTTGGGTGTTAATCACTGAGAAGAATGTAGCATCCCATAGTTCATGCTTCTGAGCTCCACACTGAAGCCTTGGGAAATGGGGCCATATTATATGCATCAAGGTTAATGCATAAATGGTAATATATTTGGGGTTTCATTGGGTTTATTTCTGACAGCGGCAAATTCAGCAAGTTAAAATCACTTTTCTGCTAATTGAGCATAGATATCCGTAACTATTTTTCTGTGAAGCAGGAGTGTGTAATATGGGAAGGAGTGGGAATGACTGATCTACTACCTAACCATGAAGATAATATATGTAGTTTTAGAGTATTTATATAATTACAAAGGCAAAAGTGACAGCTGTTTTGTAAACTAAATAGGGGAAATAATAGACAGGTAAAACTTAGTAAAATAAAAATAAAATGAAACCTATTAAAATAATCTTCCCAGCCTAGTGAATAAAGGGAAAGATGAAGTAATGTCTTATGAGTGTCTATTTGCAATTAGCATTGGGAACATTTATTTGATTAGCATCAGTTTCTGAAAACAAAAGTGTGTGCCTGCAGTATTTTGGTTTTTTTTTTCCCTGTTTAAATTAAACTCAACTTGCAAAACTTAAGATTTCTTACCTCTACCTACCACAGGTAGATGCATTTATTATGAAAATTAATATATTCCAAAACCTGGTCAGGCTATGCCATATAAAATACTGAACATTGTCAGTTCCTTTTGACTACATGGTTCATAAGAGTGCTTAGCAACTTGGGAGTTTAGTTCAGTCCGTTACAGAACTGAAGTCCTATTTGTCCTGATAGTTCATGTTAGACATTTAAAAAAACCTGAAACAATATGATATTCAATAAAGATGGATGGGTTGCCTGCTCAGTGATTACTGCAGAGCGCAGGAAAGGATGCAGTATTTGTCACCCGGCACAGTCTTACTACTGACCTCTTGTAAGTAGATCAAGGAATTACAGCACCTCAGTTAATGCAGAACATAGAATTTTAAAGCTGTCGTTAGTTGATAAAATCTGCTATTTCTTTTTTTTTTTTTAACCCCACACTGTCACCAGAGAGCATGATATGGGATCAAATAATTCACCTTATGTATTATTTTCCTACTTTATTAGCCTTCCTTCATCCAGAGGCTTATGTCTGGCAAAGCTTTAGGACAATTTCGACAGGTTAGGGGTCTTGAAATTCTATACTAGGAGTCCTAAGCAGTAGTGTGCAATGAAGAACTTAATGTGAAATCATTTGGGGGCAGAAAGACAAATCAATGGTAAGATCAGTTAAGTGTGTAGAAGAGAGATCAGTTTATTACAGATAAGTCACTACTTGTTAATGGATTAATTAAATAGCCTAGAGTAGTCCCTTAAATGATTTCTAGAATAGGATGTATTAATTCACAGTATTGTGATGTTCTTAGTGTTATTGTTCCTTTTCCTCTGTGTATTCAAAATAGAAAACTGCTTCATACACCAGGAGAATTCAATTTTATTGATAGTTTATTGGTCAGTGAAATTCAAGATATGATGATCACAAGCATTAAACAGTAGATCATAGAAATGAAATGCCGGCATTGTTCTTACCTGAGAAGTTTTTAGTTTTCAGACATCACTTAATATCAAACCATAGTCATCATTGCACACATAATTAAAATTCTGTTATCTTAGTATATTGATAGATTGCATGCTAGCTAATATATCTGTGGATTTTTTGCAATGTTCTACTAGTCAGACGTGATATTGGCCTCAGGTGAATAGGGCTAAGTTCACAGTTTGCACACACACATACTTAAGGGTCAGAGTAAGAAAGAAGAACTATTAGTTTGGATATAACTAGTAGGATTATGAAAAGAAATAATAGGTCATTTAGGATAGTGGAGACTAACTTAAAAAAACCCAAACAAATCATAAAACAGAGAGAAAGACTTTTTTTAGATGCCGAATTTATTTTAACAAACAGAATTTGGTGTTACAGAAAGTAGTATTTTAAAAAAGGAATGATCAGTACTTTGTTGTAATTTATATGCGAGTCTTATTCATCATCATCATCATGGCTTGTCTTCGCGAACAAAGATCTGGGAAGGGCTTTTCCCACACTCACTGCAAGCGATGAGTGCACCCTTCGGGCCTGTGCGGTGGGTTTTTTTAGGTGAGGGGCAGCGTGTGCAGAACTGGCTCCACCCTTTACACCTGAGGTTCATCTGCCAGGGCCTAGTGAGCTTGGACAGTGACAGCGAAGTCCTCAGGTCGTAGGTTTGGTTAGAGTATCCTTCTCTTAGATGGATGCCTTACAAGGCTAAATGAGCTCCATCTGCCCGGGTTCGGGGTTAGAGTTGTCCTTCTCCTAGGATGGTTGCCCGAAGGCTAGTGAGCCCATCCTGCCTGTGGACACACTTTGTCTGACCCTTCAGTTGAGACCTGTCTGGCTTGGGAGACCCTACTGGAGGCACATGCCACCACCAGCACAGCTCTCAACCTCACAAGGGCAGGCAAGCTCTTTCCCCACGGCAAGGGGGTGCCCATGAAAAAGTTGCTGCTCTACCTCCAGACATCACAGACCCGGGCACGGGGCGACCAGGTCCTGCCAAGAACAGGAGTCCTGGAGGTCGAGTCTTATTCAAGGCAGTGTTAAAGATGATCATCTTGAGTTCTAAAGTCTCCAAAAAAGATAATTTGATTTAGATTTCAACATAGGTTGAATGTCCAACTACAAATCGCTTCAAATTAATCAGACCATTCTACAAGATTGTTTTCAAAATGTTTACAATTCATTGTGTCACACTTTCATTGGTTTGTATAATAGCAGTAATTCACATAAATATTTGAAAGAAGTGGCAGCCTGTTAATAATTAATTTTTGTTTTTCATTCTGATGCCAGATATACATTTTGGAGGAATATGCACATAAACTACTTCATGTGGCTCATATCAGTATAGTTTATGTTAGGAGTAAAAGACTAAAATTAAGAGTAGTGGTCTAAAATGGTGCGAGTCATATTCACTCCATGATTATAGATAAATTTAAATATTTTCTCTTCACAGTATTTTACTATATACTTATTAGCCTTTATGGAATTAAAATCTATTTGAAGCACTTACTTGCCTATTTGCCCTATAATAATGTATTGCCATTAGGGATCTTGCATAAATAGACATATTCAGAAACCGTAATTTTCCTGCAAGTTTTGTCTTGTCACTGGACGCTAGGCAGACAATGAAAATATTACTGTGGTTAACATTTGCTTTTATTCAATTAAGGAATAATTATGAGAGAGCTTACTTTCCTTAAGTGCAGTTATCTCCTCATGTTTTTTGTGGCTTGCATTTCATTATGTTTCTAAATGAATAATAAACCAAGCCAAGGAATAAATGCCATTTGGGATTACAGCTGATGATGACCCCCAGTCTGGCTCATCATTTCCAATATTTCCATCTTGTGGTTCTAAAGATTTTCAAAGTAATTGAATCTTTCCTTTTTGTGACTGAACTCCAAAGGGGCTTTCTCAATTCCCCTGTTTTCTATTATAACCATAAAATTAAATTTTTTTATCCCATGTTAGTAAAATTTCTTTGGACATAAATTAAATATGAAAGCCTTCCAACTGGGAAGAAAAGAGAGTTAGCTTTACTTTATTGATTGGATCTGACTAAAAAACAGCTCTTAAATTGTAGGCAAGGAAAGAAATTTGTGGGCTTGCCATTAAAAAACCCCCCACAAACCCACAATGAAACACACTGATGCAGTTCAAGCTATGGGTAACATCGAGAGTACTCTGTATACTTCTATTTCTTAAAATGAGATCCCCTTTAAAGGTCCTAAAAAGGCAACTCAGTTCTGAATTGAAAGTGTGTTCTCTGAATTATACTCTTTAACTTTTGAAGTCAACATGGTCTAACCCTGTCTGTCAGAAGTGAGAAAGGAGAACACATTTCATGAACCCTTCAGTGAATACTCCCAGTTCTGGTACCTTGTGTAGCTGTGCAGCACTGCAGTAATACCTCCTCAGCACAGGTCGAGGTGAGGGCTCATTTGCCAGAAGCAAAGCTGAGATGGAGTTCTTTGGTGCAAATCTCATTTATGGTACTAGAGAACAATGAGAAATATTTGAAACAAAGGAGAAACATCTTGTCTTTTGCTGTCTTAAAGGTGTTCTTAATGGGCATTTGACTGAAATAAGTAGGCTACTAAAACCTAAATAGCTGAGTACTTCTAAGCATAGAGTATACAAAGAAATCTTCATTTGATAGAAATCAGTTTATTGACAGATTAGACTTCAGTTCCTTTCTTCATGTGGATTGTATAAACCTGTGTTTGTTTGTTTGTCTGGGTTTTTTTTGTTTTTAATAGTGACTGGATGTGGAATTTTTCAAAACCAAGATTAATTTTTCTGCATTGCTGTGACCTACTGACAAAATTACCTAACAAGGCCATGTGGGCTACCTGAAAGCCGTTTGTTCTGGGTTTGGTGGTTTTCTTTGTTTTAATGCCCCATCATCTAATACTGAAATATTTTGGAGTATATGTGAAATAATAACATAATTTGATTGAGATGATGGGTGGCATAATGATATATGATTGAGAAATTATGTAGTAAATCATGTAATTCTGGATAGATTTTTATAGCGGTAGAGATTGTTGTATTTTTTTTTAATCTATTGTGGTGATCTGATATGTAGGTATACTGAGAAGTATAGTTTGAGTGTTAAGTCTTCACTTTGAGGTTATTTTCTTACAATCTTTGCTCTACCTAGGAGACCTTAGATTATATACATCTTATTTCACTTTGGATATCCATGTGTAAAGACTTATTCATTACCTAAACCCAGAGAAATGATGGCATGTTTCATGAGATCCTGTGGTGTTAGTGTACATGTATTTGTGTTGCCTTATTCTTTTTAGATTTTTAATAATAATAATTTATAGATCTAGTCCACTTAGGAAACAAATATTATCCATAATGAGGACATAAGTTAATATAGAAGTTATATAAGTTTAAGGGGTGGGGGGGTGGGGAGGAGAATTGTGTGAGGGGTTTGGTTTTTTTTTAAAGTATAACACAATCCATTACTTAATTTTTCTTTTTTTGTGTATTCAGAAGAAATCCCAGAGCATAAGGCACTCCTGCTGCCAATGAGTGACAAGTCTACTATTGCCACAGACCAGCATGCAGCATTTCTTGCAATGAATTTATTTGAAGAAAGTAAATTTTCAGGTGTGCATGATAAATATTTAATTATTGACCTCGGCCTGATCTGTGCAGTCTTGAAATCTTATTATCTTAATCAATGGCAATCTTGATATGGCAGGCTTCAAATGTCAATTCTTCACTTCAAATTACAGTAGTTTTGTGATTTTTTTTTTTTTTTTTTGGGGGGGGGGGGGGGGGGGCACTGACAGTTTTCAA